>NW_027283313.1:0-99308 GCF_046629955.1 Centroberyx affinis | reverse complement strand
CTCACTTATAAGAATTCCTAAATACATTGCTTGAAGACAGTGGTGCTTGAGCCAGATGAAGGCACGGTGCAAGCGCACAAGTGTGCAAGTGATCACAATTAAATTACCACCTCTGCCTCATTTTGAGCCAGGAAAAACCCTGCCTGGTTAAATGTCATTAAACAATGCTGTTTTCAAACTTTAGAAACAGGTCACTGTTATAGCTCATTCAGCTGGGAATATCTACAAGTGAATAGTGAATTTCCTTCTTTTGGTCCACCAAAACAACGATGTCTTTGGTTGAAAAATCTGGTAGATATCGCAATAAAGGTGAAAATACTCAAGCTGTGTCTGCTGCCGGGTTTCCCTACTATGACGACTTTTGTTGCGTAGAACACGGAAGTGTGAAAAGGGTCTACAAGGAGCTCCACACTTAACTGTCAATGTGCTCTTGAGCAAGGCACTGAAACCCAATGTTTTCCACTCAAACTTCTCATTTTCTAACAGTAAAAAAATGGCGGTGCAGTAATGGCCATTTCCCAGATGTGAGGGTATTTATGTTAGTAACCCCCTCTAGCTTCGCTTGGTCATCTTGCCTATACTCTACTTCTGTATGGTCTTTCTATTACTGTCACAGCAGGACTTTGATTAGTCTCACCTGTAGTGTATTCCCTAATCAGAGCAGGGAGGTTGGTGACAGGCAGCTCTTCCCTTTGCACCTTGTGTGTTTGTGAGCGCTTCATTTTGTTGGGTGGGTGCAGAATGTCGCTCTGTCCCAAAGTGCTTTTTGTCTCTGGCTGCTAAGAGGGTGACGGGAGAAGAGTCTTTGTCCCTGTGCTCTGTGTTTGTTTTCTCTGTGCGTCTTGTGTGATTGCTGGTGTGCTGTACAGGCTGGTGAGCCTGAGCTGTGGAGAGGCTGCAGGCTGCTGTCCTGCTGTTACCCCGTGACATTACCAATACATGTGTACTGTCTGGAAAGTTTCCTTCAAAGAGGTATACATGCATAAGAATAAAAAGAGAAGAAAACAAGAAAGATCGTAAACTAACTCCACAAATGTCTGCATAGCAGTCGCTGAAACATGGCTGTGTTTTTTATGGGTACGATGAGCACGTCTTCATCAGATTGGTTCACTGAAACTACTCCATTGTATAATAAGGGTTAAAAACACACTAACTGCTATCATTGTTTCTTGTAATGTTCACAGCTGGATGGTGGAAACATCCTTTGTATGAGTCCAATGAGCGCAGTCCCCCAACCAGGTCAGCACCAGGCTCTGAACGGTAACTACCAAGGCTACCCAGCCTATCACAAGGGCCACCTCTACCCGGTGTCCCATACCAACACTCAACATGCCATGTTGGCCACCTCCACCCTGACCAACGCTGCCCCTCAGGACAGCAGCTTCAACTCTGGCTACTGGAGGGTACACGAGGGCAACCTGGTTAACATCCTGCAGGGTTGCACCCGGGCCTATGTAGTTACTGGTGTGATTCCTGGAAATCAACAGATTGGAGGACGTGTTAGGGTGGCTCAGTTTTATTGGAATGCTTACTGTTGCCTTGACCCTAATGGGAACCGCTCTAATGGTTTCATTGGGCCTAATCGAAATGGAAGAGTGGAGGATCTGCAGTCTGTCGGAGCTCTAGAGACTAGACTGCGGGGTCACTATAATGTTCCAACATTCACTGTGTTCCCTGGGGGATGCTGATGCAGAAATTCTCAATATGATGAAATACAGTAAAGAAATTCAATGTTACTGATGTATGGTTGTGACTTGAATTATCTGAGTGGGAAGAACCTCTGCTGTCTTTCACTTTAAAATAAAGCAAGAAGGTCCTGGGTTCAATTCCTAACCTCTTCTGTGTGAAGTTTGTTCTCCCTGTGTTCATGTGGATTTCCCATGGGTGCACTGATTTTCTCTCACATTCCAAAGACATTGCAAGTCAGGTGGATCGGAGACTCTAACTCTCCCATAGGTATGAATGTGAGTGATTGTCTATCTGTGTTCGCCCTGTGATAGGTGGTCTAATAAATGGTGATCATTTAGTTGTTGTTTTTTTGTTGTTTTTTAGAAATGATGCTATATATACTCCCTACAAAGCTTATGATATTTCTGGCTCAAATTCATTACTTAAAATCCTAATAAATTCAAATGACAGAGGGGGTTATTCATGGCAGGGTTGGCATGATGTCATGGGGTAAGAACGTCACAGAAGAGCATTTTCTGGTTCATAACAGGGAAGGGTTCTGGGATGTCTTGGTGCCTCAGTGGTCTAAGGCCCAAACCACGTAACAGCAACATCCTGGGTTCAAATCCGGTTCAGGACCTTTGTCTCATTTCATTCCTCTCTATTTCCCAATCTTTCCTGTCTTTCTCCACTTTCACCTGTACCAAAAGCAAGAAATGCCCCAAAAAAAGAAAAATCTTTTCTTTTTTTTGTAATGATTCTGTTTGACAGTATCTCCGTTAAATAAGCCGCAGATAGTTTCCACAATTTTGCTTTCAAAATAAAAGCACATGTATGAGTTCTTTCTAGGAAAAAAAAGAAAGTCACTGAAAACTGGCAAAAGCATATCAAAGTATTCTGGGGAGCTTGAACCAGAAGTGGAGCTGTTACATAGCTCTATATAAAATATTATATACAATGAAATGTTTTTTTACTGACAAATTATACCAGGGGCAGCCATTATGAACTGGACCACTTTAAGGTTAAATAAAATATTAAAATCTCCCAATATCAACACAAAATGTATATGAGATTATTCAGGACAAGTTGAATATCTGTAGTTTAGCTTGGAGTACAGGTTAACCCATTTTTGAGCTGAATGCCTTTCCCAGCTAACATATTATGTAACAGCAGAGGTAACTAATTGAGACTTTTGTTAATTCCATAACCAACTGATGCTGTTGTGTCTGCGTCTTATGGTGGTAATTGCATCATCTAGTCGTGAAAGTTAATTACAAATATGAACAAACCCAATGAGTCAGCAAAAGCTGAACGATACTTTGTATGATAGGAATAATTTCCATGTTCTTGATTTATTAATTTACCTACCATAGATAAAGATGCAGGTTATGATAGTTTTAATCTCCCAATTAAGTATTGTTATATCATTAGTGTTTCAGAGTTAGATTCTGTGTTAATTGAACTAGTTTCAGTCACAGTTTTCTAATCCTTATTGATGAACATATGATGGAGTTATACAAAGTAAGTCATACAAAGTGAAAATAAAGAATATATTGAAGAGGAATCTGTAGCATACAGTGGATGTTATTTTCCAAAATGTCCTGTGCACCCCAACATAGATCCTGGCTGTGTATGTCTGCTGACTGTGTTCCTGGAGGCAGTATGAGGCCAGCTGTTCACTAATTGATAGGCAAATTGAATTGATATGTAATAAATGACTTTCATTGGGCAAAACCTTGTGGTTTCAGGATAGCTGATGTTGTCAGCAGTCACAAACATAATGGGAAGTTACACATCAATGCAGAATTTTTACGGTAATTGATTTATGTTTTGATATCGAGTAAGAGTTGCTGTAATCGTGCGTTCACACTGCGAACAACACAATCAACAAGTCACTTGAAATTCATTGACTTCCTCTAGAGCTGGTTGACCTTGAAAATTTGGATGATGTGTGGAAAAAAGATGGCCACGGCTGAACTTTTCACATCAGCAGCAAATCAGATGTTTGTGCTTCCTTGTTTCCCTACTAATGTGATTTTGTTTCATGAACAATAGTTCTGCCTGTTAAGTGCAAAATAGACAAGAAGTTGATTTCAGCCATTCAAAGCTTCCCAGTTCCAACATTTAAACTCAAACACGATGCTTTGAGAAGAGTTGCATCCATTGTTAAGGTTGTTGGTAACCTCAGTCATTTTTAGTGAGTTTTTTTTTTTTTTTGCTGAACAATGAAAATTAACACTACTTACTTTACCCAGGTGATGTTAATTTATTAAAATTGACATAAGAGTTAATGGTGTCATTGATCAACCAGTCCATTGTGTTAGAATTATTGAATTAACAATATTACAATTCATGGTATAATTTGCTGAAATTTGAGTTATATAAACCTGCAGACGGCCAACTGACAGTATTTTATATTAAATTAATGTACTGTGCACACAGGCATACACACACACACACACACACACACACACACAAAGAGTGATGTTTCATATAGAAATGACAACAAACAACATCATTTAAAAAAAAATAGTTTTCTCTTATTATTCTTTAATATCAGAGCAGAAACAATCAACTTGTTGTATAGCACACCTATGTCTGTACAAAGTTACTCAAATTTAAAAAATAAGTAGGTTCATCACAGAATAGTTTTCCTCCTTTCCTCCTCGTTTTACTCCTACAGCTGCAAGATGTGATAAACCACAGAAACAGGTAAATATTAAGGGTAAAAGTATACAGTTGATTAAGAGTATACTTGCTTTTAGAAGTACAACGGCTTCAGTTTTATCCTGCTGCATATGATACATTGCAATGGCTATAAAATATTTGCACAGGTCAAGATAAAGTTTTATCCCAGAGCGTTCTACTCTAAAGTGTGGTAGAGTATTGAGAAATATGGTAACAGTATTAACTATGCAGCTATATGATGTACAGCATTTTTTATACCCACAGTACATGCCTACATGTTTGCACACACACACACACACACACACACACACACACACACACACACACACACACACATACACATGCACAATGATGTTTACACTTCAAAAAACGTCCATCTTAACAAGTCATTTAGTCTCATTTAGTCTCTGCCAGTGAGGTGAGATAACTACACGTGTTTCCAATGCAGTTTCTTTTCTTTAAGGAAGTTTCTAGAAATGAGTGTCAGTGTCTTGAAACAAGACAGACTAAGGCAGATTTTCAGGCAGATCAGATTTTTTCACTTATTTTAAGAAAATTACTATTTGGGGACTCAATAATAGACTGAATGACTGGGAAGGAGATTTCTAAGATGGAGACTTTTTGCAGTCTGCTCCTCATTTGCCTTTTGGGATTGGGTCTCACTCTCACTCATAGTTTAGTTTTGTGTAGTTTCTGCTGTGCAGTGATCTCTCTGCTCAGCACTTGAGGGCAGGGTTGCTTCATTTATTCTCCATGCATTTTGGTCAGCCTCAGATACTGTCTGCATTTACTCCTTACATTAAGTTTGAATCCCGTATATACGTTTCATTTACTTCAATGTGGCCTGTATGCCCCACCCACCCAAAAGCTGACAAAAGCCCTCCAAAGTGAGATAGCCTCCATTCGAAAGATATTGCAATCTCTCTGACAAAAGAACTGCTGACATGAAAGTAAAATAATTGGATGGATTGTGTCCTCACTGTGGGAAAATCATCAGCTCAGTCTGGACCTAAACCTGTGGTATGACCCACCTGCCCCAGCTCTCATCAACCGCCAGGCTCCCACACCAGAGCCTCCAGCCAGGAGCCTCCAGAGCCTGTGGCTGTCCCAGCTGACAGGTGGCTTCTCACGTACAGTCTATGTTTTCTTGTTGGTTCTGGGGTCAATTAAATATTTTTTTTTTTTTTTTTTTACATAAAATATGTGTTGGGCTGGTTATTTATATGTGTTGAATTTAATGATATTGTGTTCGTGATAGAGTGCTTCGTGATTAATATCTGTGTATTTTTATTCATATTTGCACGTGATGATGTTTATGTTCATTTAATGATGTTTATGTTCTTGATAGTGCTCCATGATTATTATTTGTGTATTTCCATTCATATTTGCACATTTGCATTATATGCTCAAATCATATGTTCAGTTATTTATTTAAATAAAACTCTTTTTCATGCAGTTGAATAGATTTGAATTACTTTCCAAACAAGCTCATATACTTCAAAGATCCAGACCAGCTCACAATGTGTAATGTGGAAGAAAAATGTAACATACATGTATTAACAGCTTTTTTCTTCCACATGTAACATCAAGCCTTCCTTATTGCTCTATTTCACTATAGTTCCTCTGTAACGTGTTATTCCATAAATATTTCTTGGTGGAGCAAAATGTCCACTGGGACAGCATTTAGACTATATAGTTAAATGGAGCAATTTATGATCCGTTTAGATGGATGAAAATGACAAGGACAAAGTGGGGTTTTTTTTATAACATTTTATTTTTGTATGCTGAAGGTGAGGATCGAACCTGCGACCTTTGGATCTTCACCAAGCTTCCCCGAAAAGGAAAAAAGAAGAGATTTTCATGAATTTAGTATTTATTCTCATGGATTAGCCTACGTCAATTAAACACTATGTGCATTAGAGGCTTGGACTTTTCCATTTCTCTATTTTTTTCCACATTTTTTTTCTTTTTCTTTCTCTTTTCCTCCTCTTTTTTCCTTCTTCCCACCCTTAACGGGACTATTGTTCCCCAGCTTAAGATCCTCTGCCACAGTGATAGCCCACTCCAACACTTGGAAGGCTTCCGTTTGGCCATTTTCAACTGGTGGAGTCACGGAGGCACAATAGAGCTGGCTAGTCGAGTGGTAATCCCAAAATCATCAAAGTGTTTTGGACATTCATTTGTAGTACCCAGATTTCAAAATAGCTTGTTCCATACGGTTCCATTCATTCAATCAATCAGAGACTTAAATCAATAAAATAAATCATACAAGACTGTATTCCTAACAGCCTTAGCTCGGTAAAGTTTTGATCAACTGGCTGGCGGATTGTCAGACTGCCCAAACAAAATGTTCTCCTTCAAATGTTTTGGGCGGAAACTGAATCTGCATGCAAGACAGTTTTTCTGTCCATAGTTTTTCTAAAGATGGGGGTTATGTAGAAAGCCATGATCATCTTTACTTATGTCCAGAAAATGTACCTTCCCCCTTGCTGTGGTCAACGGACAGTTTAATATTGGGGTTTGTGCTATTCAAATATTGATGTAACATAAGTAATTCCTGCTTGTTAGTCTACATTGGTCAAACTTTTTCATGAAGAGTCCCTTGGATTTGGTTTCCTTAAGGATTGGTATTATTGTTTTTAGAAGTAAAGAACATTTAGATTGATTTCAAAGTATCATGTATAATCCTTAACATATGTACGTATAGTAAATACAGTTTATGCATCACCATTTTAGCCATATCAAGTGTTGTGTCATGATTGTATCTCAACTGTAGTGGATGTAAAGCTGGACCCAACCACCGCACACACACGTCTTATTCTGTCAGACGATGGGAAGGAAGTGAGAGACGGAGGCGAGATCCAGGAAGTACCTGATGCTCCGGAGAGATTTGCCCTGCGTTCCAAATCGCATACTTTTTCTTTTTACGACACTACGTACTACATCTGCCCTTAGAAAGTATGTACTGTGCATGTAGTAGGCAGACAATTGGGACATACTATTTCGTCATCACATTGCGTCTTGAACTTTGACCCTCTTGCTTATATATCCGTCGCAGTAATACGGTTGCAGTCCCTAGCGCAAAATTTGAAGATTGTTGAAAACGTTGCCATGGAGATCCAAAACGCCATTCGCCGAGCTCGTCAGAGACGCGCATACCGTCGGAGATCAACCCGGAGAGCTCTGCTGCATGCAGTATTAGATGCACCACAGTAAAAATACATAATGCATTTCTCTGTCACTGTTACTTTCATAGTCATGTCCTTTTGTTGTTATCTTATGTTCGTGATTATTTTGTTCACTTAAACAATTCTTATGCGGCTGAATTGCAGCTGCTGGCACTATGTTCTGTCTGCACGGAAGCAGCCTTACTAAACTATAGGTTTTAACATGTAGACTACATATCATCATTGTCAATATAAACCTGAGCACACTGTATATTGTATATACTGTCGGCTAACCTAATCCATGTAGATAAAGTAATTGTTGCATTAATGATCCCATATTTCTTCCAGCATCTTTGCACCATTGCACTACTCTCTCTTGTTTACAATTGTCAGTGGTTGTTTATATATAGAAGTGAAATGTTTATGTTTACCTTTGTTCAGCTTTGTTGTCCTTGTTTTTAGCTGTATGTCTATTCTGTGTAAGTACATTGAGAGCAACAAAAAAACAAATATTGTGTTCACATACTTGGCCACTAAAGCTGATTCTGATTCAGAAATGTGAGTGCATAATCACATCATTGCAGTCCTAGTATGTAGTGTCTTTGTATCTCAAAGTGTAAATAAACCATGAATGATATTGTAGCTTTTCTAGCACCACCCTAACAGTGTTGGCAGGATTGACAATAGTTATATAAAACAGTTGTGCCAATCTAAAACAGCATACAACAGGCAAAATAGGATTTTTCAGGAATTCAAATGAGGCTTTTGCATAACATTGGATCTCTTTTATTTGTCATATTCATAGCATGTCCATCCCACAACATACTGCCGGTTGAACCCCCACGTGCCCATCCTGCAGCTCTTCTTTGACGGTGCCTCCAACCTCCGCCCTGACCTTCGCCTGTCCAGACACTCCATCGCCGCACTTACAGCTGCTCTTACAAATGAAGCTGACCATGGATGGGAGAAAGAGCTGCATGTACTTGTTTTTCTATACTGGCTTGCCCATGCTGCATCGTATAGGGTAGTGTCAAGGGCTTTTGACATCCCGAAAACCACTGTCCACAGAATGGTACATCAGGTCAGCGGGGCAGTAGTTGGGCTCCTCAAGAGGATTGTCCGGTTTCCACCAGCAGACCAGATGGAGGAAGTGGGTGCTGGCTTTGCCCGTTTAGCAGGCTCCCCAGCATTTTCTGTGGCAGTCGGTGCCATTGACGGCTGCCACATTCGTATCAAGCCCCCTGCAGAAGATGCTAGTTGTTATTATAATCGCAAGCTCTTCGCATCGATCCAGCTCCAGGCCATCTGTGACCATCGTGGCAAGTTTATCGACATATGCTGTGGTTTCCCTGGGTCTGTTCACGATGCCCGTGTGCTGAAAAACAGCCCTGTTTACAGTCAGCAGCTCTACCCACCAGAGGGGAGATGTATTCTGGGTGACGGTGGTTACCCATGTCTCACTGCCCCCATCCGTCTGATGACGCCATATCGTGCACCTGTCCTGAACGCTGTGCAGGCCAGGTACAACCACAAGCTGTCCAGGGCCAGGTGCATTATTGAGCGAGCATTTGGGATGATGAAGACCCGTTGGCGATCCATCTTTTTCAAGTCCCTTGAAGTGAGCCACACCTTCGCACCTGTTGTTGTCACCTGTTGCACCATCCTCCGCAACCTCTGCCTGGAAAATGGAGACATCATGGAGCCTGATGAGGAAGCTGCTGAAGCAGGAGATAACGGCCCAGAACCTGGAAACAGGGAGGTGGAAACAGGTGAGGGTGTCAGGGATCTTCTGGCTGCAGCAGTGTCTGCCCCTCTTGAGTGTATTCCAGCGCTTCAAGAGCATGATTATTGTCACCATTAGAATGCCTATGTGAGGATGTTATTGCATTATGTATAAAACATCTAATGATCATGACTTGTGTCTTGTGTACTGTGTAATAAATGCATCACTTTGTTCCAGTTTCACCTGTAACTTTGAAGTCATGTCAATCATCATCAATCATCACAGTCAACACAGTACACAGTATACAGTATTTTGACACAGCACATAACGATAGCTTAGATGATTTGTAAACATTTATTGAGGCGAACATAAATATAATTCGTAATTAACTGTTAAATAAAAATACAAATACAAATAAATACAACTTTACTTAACTAATCTTTACTTTTTGATCAGTGCCTCCAACAACGCAAAAAATCTTTCATCCCGCCTCTCCTCCCTTACCCTGGCCTCCTCCTCTCTTCTCTCCTCCCTTACCCTGGCCTCCTCCTCTCTCCTCCTGGCCTCCTCCTCTCTTCTCTCCTCCCTTGCCCTGGCCTCCTCCTCTCTCCTCCTGGCCTCCTCGTCTCTTCTCTCCTCCCTTGCCCTGGCTTCCTCATACCTCTGCTCCTCTTTTTGCTGCTGCTCTGCTTCTCGCCTTTGATCTCTCTTGTCTATTTCTTCCAGGTAGGTCATTAGGCCTCCCTGGCTCTCCTCCTTCCCTCTCTTTCTCCCTGGTGCACTTGTATCAATGTTACTGTCCTCCTGAATGACTGGGTCAGCAACAGAGGGAGTGGAGACTACAACAGTCTCCTGGCTTGCTGATGAGATGAGCACTGGTGGGGTGATGGATGGCTTGCTGCCCAATGCCGCATCCATCACCCCATACCATTTCCAGGAGGCTGCTGTTGCCTCCCCTCCCTCTGTGCTGACCCCCGATCTAGGACACTTTAGATCCTGCAAATGAGATAAGAAGAGAAGTAATGTTAGTAAAGCATGGTAAATGACTGATCAAAGGCAGACATAAAACTCCTAACTGACCTTGTATTTTTGTTTTAAATTTTCCCACTTTTTCTTCACCCAGGCTGGTTGGACTTTTCCCTGTAGTTCATTTTTCTCCACATACATTCTAAAGGGACAGGGAAACCATAACATGCAAGACAACACCTAACATGCCCAGCAATGACAAATGCTCCTTTTATCACATTTCAGCAGACTGTTACTTACTCAAAACCTTTCATGGCAGCATTCCTTTTGCCTGTGAAGAGGTCTTGATTTTCTGTCCTCCACTTTATGAGTCCTTCGGTATGTTCATCAGACCCTGACATTAAACATGAATTATGTTTCAAGTTAAGTCCAGTTACGGTAACATTGACATTGTTACACTGTATTCTGTGACCCATCAGATTCTGTGACCTGAAGAGGAATTTCATCTGTATAACCACTGTAAATGTTTGCACCAATCTTTAACACATACATTATTTTTCATAGGTAGACATATTGGCAAAAACTCTGCCCCCATAGTATCTATAGTCAGGGTCACACATTGTGATGGCTGGATATGTGTGACCTTATCTACTCAGATATTAGATACGAATTTTCTGAAAGCTGTGATGGGACAAACTTTAGTGGTCGTAGGTAGATCTGTCTGTAGAGCACAAACAGTATTTCGTCAACACTTTTCACACTTTTTAATATAGTTGGTCCTCTAGTGTCACAGAACCTGACAGGTCACACATTTCATTACACACAAAGCACAGTGACCCTATTTAAATACTGTGTATTAAATACTATGGTGCCATTGTGTTTGGTGACAGCTATTGCAATAAAGCATGCAATGAAAGTATGATGAAACATTACACAGCTGAAACTCCTAACGTTAATGAAGTTACAGAATCTAATGTAACCCATCAAAGTTCTCCTGAAGTGTATGAGGGGTAACTCCAGTAAACTACATACAACAGACAATATAGTATAGATATAATATAGCTGGTTACTGAGTTGAAGTTAATAGTAATAAGTAAAAAGTTGAAGTAGGCTAATTTTCCTTCATATATGGGTTGACATTTGCACTCATTTCTCCACTTAGCTTCGTGCAGCAATGATGTATTGATGATACACGTGAGTCGCAACAAATAAAAAAAATACTTTACACTTGAATGCGGTGTCAGTCATTGCAGCGGTCGACGTTCCACTGCTGTCTGTCATTGTTGACATTTGTTAGTGCTGTTTTTTTTGTTTTTGTTTGTTTGTTTTGTTTTTTTCTCTCTCTGGCGGCTCAGCATGCGGCTCAGTCGAAGTGACGTGTCTTCCGCTGCGCAGAGGATTGTGGGTCAGAATAGCCAAAAAAGCATGCTGGCCTGCATACTGCAAAATTCGACCGGATGTAGTAGGGCATCCGGGTATTTTCTGGCATACTGCATTGACATGCATGAATTGGGACATGCTAAATCTTTTTCTGGCATACTAAATAGTATGGAAGTATGGGTATTGGAACGCACCCTGGATCTCTTTGGCAGCGTCCTGGGTCTCAACAAGTTGAACTCTGGGAAGTCATACTGGGAGGTAGAGGTCACCAACAAGACAGGATGGGATCTGGGTGTGGCGAGAGGGAATGCAAACCGCAAGGGGAAACTCTCCCTGAGCCAGACAACGGATACTGGGTTACTGCACATTATTATGACAAACAGTATGCAGCCCCACCAATTCGCCTTAACCTGATAGAGAAACCTCAGAATGTGGGAGTAATTGTGGATTACGAAGACGGCCTTGTGTCTTTTTATGATGTGAAGGCTCGTTCTCACATCTACTCTTTTACAGGGTGCTCGTTCACTGGGGAGCTCTACCTATATCTCAGTCCACATCTTAAACAAAATGAGAAAAACTCTGATCCTCTGATCATCTCTGCTGTGAAACACAATTAGAGATTCTTCATGTCATGAAGAATGTGTGTATGTGTGTGTTTTTTTGCAGGTGTGTTACTGCTGTATTGGAGTGTATATATATATATATATATATATCTTAGTGATGAGTACTCAATTATCTTATCATAGTACTCAAGAGTACCCAATTATCTTATTATATTTCTATCAGAGTTGTACTATTATGATGGTCTATAAACAAAATGTAACAATCTTTATTGGATAGATTTTAAGATAAAGTCACTAAATCTATTTTTTTCCTTGCATGATGAAGGTAGGGTGGAGGTGAAGGGGGCCGCTCAGGCTGGAAGGAGTGTCCCACCCTCTCCAGAACAGCCTTGGTGCGCGCCTCCTGCCAGGCACACATCCTGTCTGCTCTGGCAGCCAGAGCCTCCCGCTCACTGAGGTCAGGTGACTCCACCTGTCCTGAGTGGCTCTGCATGTAACACTGTAATGCACTGTAATAACTCCAAGAGAACAGATCACAGTGTGTGTCTGAGTAGTAGTGGTCAAATTATGCCCATTGCTTCCAGAACGATATCATCCATTAAATTGATACTGGACTCTTGATTTGTTCTGGCTTTACGTGGAAATCTGCATTTAAACGTGAGTCTTGACTTGAAATTTGACATGGGCTTGCTTGATTAGCCTGGCTTCTAAATTTTGGACTGAACAAGACAAAATTGGTGTGATTATTTGCATTATCCAACAGAGGGTATTTGCAACAGGGGCTTTGCTGTCTGATAAACGAATAATACTTTTGCCTCTGTTTTATAAAGAACTAGCAATGGGAGCAGGCAGTCATATTTAATAACATTGCATAAGAAAGCCTAAAAAGGACATGTGCTATTTGATTATGGGGTTGCCAAGCCAAGCAGGAAGTTTCAGGTGAAGGTGGATTCCCATTTCCCAAATCTGTTTCCTTGTCAGTGGTGTGAACAAACTGTTCATTTCCTTGTGTGTGTTATTCTTTTCAGATCATTTCAGTCAGTTCATGGAGGCATTTTTTTATTCAGATGTTGTCATTCAATAAGCAACACCAATGCATCTTGTCCGATTGCTCGTCTATGAAATGCATCTTCACACAGTTGATTCTGACACTGATTCTGATCCCATATGGATGTAGAGGGGCTGCTGCTGCTTCACCACCACTTTGTGTATTTCAGGATGATCTCCTCATTTGCTTTAGGAATGTAACAACCAATGCCTGCAAACAAGATCCATGAAGAGTTATAAGTTGATTAACAGTGAGAGTAAGAACAATAACGAGAGCTTGCATAACATTAAGGTGACATTTTAACTGGCTCTGTGGAAAACATCATGTTTTTTTTATGGATGTCATTGTTCCTTCAGACTGCAGGTAAAAATTGGCCCAGATCCAGATTTTTTATGGCAGTGTGAACAGCGAAAATCACATTGAATCTGCCATGTCCAATTCTGATTTAGGGCTCTTTTAAATGTGGTATTTGATTCAGATACATACCTGAATGTGTCATAGCGACCGCAGTCTGAACAGTCAGATCGGAATTGAAAGACAAACAGTCCAACAAAAAAATCTGATCTGAGCATCAAATCAGAATTGTGCATTTTGGCTTGCAGTGTGAACGTAGCCGACCCACAAGGATATAAATATGTGAGCGGGTAGACAAGCACACTGGCAGATGGGAGTTCAAACCAACAACCAGAATGGTGATGTGTAGTCTCCTGTCAGTGGCCCTGCTGCTGTTGGCTCCTGGGATTCTAGCTGGAGGTAAGCTTCATAATAGCTTAAAACAATACATTTCAAATGCCTTTCATTATTAATGAATATCACAAAAAAAAATGTCCCCACCTTGGCTATATAGAAGTGTTTCATTTTAGTATTTTCTCCTCTGCTATTTTTATCTGCTATACTAACTTCCTTTTCTCCAGAATATGATCAATTTCCCATTTATGTGATGACGATGAATGGCCAAACCCCCGATATGGCCTACAGCACTTATGGGGTTTACAGGGGGATCCTACTGGGTGCACTGAAGAGACTGCAGGACTCCAACAAAGACTTTAAGTAAGTTCATAACATTAAATATTAGCTTAAAGTAATAATCCACAACTCTTTCACATAGATAAATGTCACTTTTGCTACGCTCTATCACTGATTCATACCATATAGTAGTATTTCAACCTATACTTAGTTCATGAAAGCTTTCACATTTGCTGTTCTACACACCTACAGTATGCGGGGGTCCCTCCTTCTAGGGAAAAATCCTCTGCTGCACTGGAAGTGATGTGTTTTACATTTATGGAAGCAACTGCAGAACTTTGTTTGGAATAAATAATAAGAAGGTAGAAGAAAAAAAGAAGCCACAGTCTACTTTGAGAGTCTTTATTATTACTGTATGTTGGCCAAGTGCCTACATTGAGCGCAAAATGCCAATGCAATGACCGCTTATCAAAGGTGTTTCCAAAATCAAGAAAAACAACAATCTTGACAAGAGCAGTAGCAACAACAATAACGACAACTAAGACTACTACTAGTACAACTATAACAACAGGAACAGATAAAATCCATCAGTTCAACAATAAGACTGGTCTAAATTTGTTATTTAAGCTTATTTGCAAGTTATGCTGGGATATTTTTTGTTTTTGTTTTGTGACAATAGCAGATGGTGTAACAGCTAAACTGTCACCTAAACACTGAGTCACTGTTGATGAATATACAATATGTTAGCCTGTGCTGTCACATCTTTAATCATCTACTATATACCTACTTCTCTTCTCTTCTCTACTCTTCTCTCCTCTTCTCTTCTCTTCTCTTCTCTTCTCAATCTGTGCTATTCTTATTAATGCATTGCATGATACATACTTGTGGAAAAAAAAGTCGCATTAGAATCAGTTCAGGTTAAAGACTTCCTATAGACAACCAGTGTATAATTAATCAGTCGGGTGATATCTGATTTTTAATAAAAGGCTAATGTTTTACTCTAGTAAACAAACTATGAAAACAGTTGATAACATGCAGCCCTGTGAGAACTGTTTGCTTTCCAACTGCAAGTCAAATGACGCAGTACAGCGATAACTGGCTTACCACAACAAAACCAAAAGAGCACAATGAGCATAAACTGCCAGTCTGTGTCTTTCATGAGTCATCTTTAATAATTTTAAGACGTGTTTAAGATGCATTGTGCTGTTGCACTATAGAACATATCAGGACCACATGTGTTTCCTATGAAGTAGACTATATGAATCCAGGTGAAACCTATGATCCCTGCCTGGCACATCCACCACAATCATGAGGGGAAATTACAGTAACATAATGATAATAATAACAATATATTCATGCATACTTATGTGGAATCTGATCAGAATTTCGCCTTATCAACTCTACAATAAATATGCCGCCTAATCAAACAAACTGCATCATATTAATCATATCAGAGGTGGATGACACTTAAATAAAACGGCCAATATTGGCCCAATATAATCGGTCTAACTCTAATTCCTCATACTCAGTGGCCATCACATTTTCTTCCATGCAGTTTCACCTACACAGAGGACTTAAACTATGGCCCATATCTGGAGAGTGTGAATGGTTTAGCTGGAAATCCTAAAGAACATACCTACTGGGAGCTGCTGGTTAAGACAACGGAAGGCGAAATCATAAGACCTGATGTTGGTGAGTCAATCAAGGAGTTCTCTATTTATCTCTCTGTCTCTCTTTATTGTTCTTACTCTCACTGTAAATCAACTTATAACTCTTCATGGATCTTGTTTGCAGGTATTGGTTGTTACATTCCTAAAGCAAATGAGGAGATCATCCTGAAATACACAAAGTGGTGGTGAATCAGCGGCCCCTCTACATCCATATGGGATCAGAAGAGTGTGAAGATGCATTCATAGACGAGCAATCGGACAAGATGCATTGGTGTTTCTTGTTGAATGACAATAAAATCTGAATAAAACAAGCCTCCATGAACTGGCTGAAATGATCTGAAAAGAATAACACACACAAGGAAATGAACAGTTTGTTCACACCACTGACAAAGAAACAGATAACATGACTGTGTCTTTAATCTGTCATGAATATTTAATGGGAATTCACCTTCACCTGAAACTTCCTGCTTGGCTTGGCAACCCCATAATCAAATAGCACATCTTGCCACGTGTGATGAGCCATGATCTTTTTAGCCTTATGCAATGTTACTAAATATGACTGCCTGCTCCCATTGCCAGTTCTTTATTATTTTATTTAAGCCCCTATATTGCAAATAATTAATGCAAATAATCACACCCATTTTGTTTTGTTGAAAATTGTGTGATATATAAAATGCATTGGTGTTTCTTATTGGATGACAATAACATCTGAATAAAAAAATGCCCCCATGAACAGGACTTAAATTATCTGAAAAGAATAACACACACAAGGAAATGAACAGTTTGTTCACACCACTGACAAGGAAACAGATAACATGATTAATCTGTGACCTGAGATATTTAAAAACCCAATAATGTTGTGGGTCCACCAGACCCATGAACATTGGGTGAATAACAAAAACATGAACACCAACAAGGGTTAAGAAAAGACTAAACAAGTGTTTTATTCTAATTTTCTGACTCTGGTATCAGACAGTGCTTATGGCTGTGCGCCACTGAACAACACACAACACATCGTCATTTTAGAACCTTGCTTAACACCTCTAACATTTCTATGACTTCTGTTTTACCTCCCGGTATCCAACAGTGCAGTCACACAAAAGTTATGCCGTTGGACATCAACACCAACGAAAATCGCATGTCTCAACCTATGTCTCAACCTGTTCTGTGGAAAAGTTACAGTTACAACACAACTGTCAATTACCAGTGTTTGTACTTGTGTGTGTGCATGTGCGCATGTGCATGTGTGTCTAATATCAATCACAAACACCATATTCCATGAAACTCATCAGTCAACCTGTTTCTGTGGAAAGAACTCAAGTAGCCAAAGGTCACTGGTCAAATCTGCTGTGGGAAATTATTTTCTGTTATGAAAAAGATGTGGAGGAAGGAGAGAAACAGACTGCGAAGATGGTGGATGAAGCCAAATGTTACTGGATTGTGGATCACTCTAAAAATGTAGTTTCTTACCAGAGCAATGTTATTATATCATTATATTGTTATCTGTGAGGCTACTCCAGAATGCTATTGTTTAGAGAGAATTAGGGTAACATGGGGAAAGACGCCTCCTTTAAAAACAATGTCCTTTTTCTATAAAATAAATATAATTTGAACATCAATATTATACACTACCAGTCAAAAGTTTGGACCCACCTGACTTAATGTACTATGTTTGGCTGGACCGCAACAGTGGGGCCAGCCCTACAAACGCGAATGTCTGTCACTGACTGACTGACTGACTGAGTGATCAAGTTACACCATTGATCGGCTGTGGCACATCATAGGATCACAGAGCCAGAAATTTAAGTTTCATTTTCTCCGCCATCTTGTTTCTCTGCTGAGATTGGGAGCCCGTTTCTCCCACACAGTAAGCAGGCTGACCAGTATCATGCATGTAAGCTGAAGCTAAAGTAGAATCTATACAATTATATCATATCACCGTTTATTTTGCTGCATATGCACGAGCTCAGTCCACCTGACAGCCCTCTGTTCTGTCGGCGGAGAGAGAGACACAAGCATGGAGGTTTCATCACGCCGAGAGCTTACTGCCAACCTTCTGGGAGTTTCCTGGGGCCACGGTTCTGGCCAGTGCCAATAGCTGGGTGCCGATTTCTTCCCGGTGATCCGGCCGAGATTTTGGCGGGGGTCCCAACAACGATGCGTCACTGTGTGTCCGGCGAACAGCGTTTTCAGCACCGATGGGTACTAGAACGCCTGGCGCTTGGATCGAGAGGATCAATGCGGGCCGTGGGCGCAGTGGAGAGGACAGCGGCGGAGAGAGGAGACGGGACGCGCTGGAATAGAGATCAGTATGGATGTATGGACTATTATTCTGTATTAGCAGTCTACAGCGGAGTTAGTTACACCATTGGTCGGCCGTGGCACGTGGCGCACCCATACACGGTCCAGCCATATACTAGGTTTTGACCTAGTCTTGTTTTCATTATCTTTAAGCCATTTTGATCTAAAGGCTTATGCTTAAATGCTTGAAATGTGTTTCTTAGATAAATAGTGAAATTGATGCCTATGTATGAATTTCTTTCCAAAGCCTTTGCCTTTCCATCAAGACAAAGGGTGGCTACTTTAAAGAATCTAAAATATAAGATAGTTTTTATTTGTTTAACACTTTTTTGGTCACTGCATAATTCCATTTGTGTTATTTCATAGTAAAAGAGTAAAAGAGTGAACCTGTAAGAAAACTGAGATATTCTCTCTCCCTTCATTGTGTGTGTGGAAGACCAAGCCTCAATACAAGGCTTAATATCTCAAACTGTAAGTGGTATCACTTAAATATTTAAACATGAGTGAAGGCAGGAAAAGCTCAACATTTTAATGTGTGATATGTGTATGTAGTGTTAAAATTGTGGGAGTTGTTACAGTTTAAAAATGTGTAAAAAGACAAAGCTGTTGATTAGACAGGCGGAACTACTGTCAAACAGTGTAGCACTAGTGTTGAACAAACGTTAATAACTCAAAAACTACAAACCCTGTTACTTAGATATTAACATTGTAAGTAGCTGTACATTTTAATGTGTAATATGTGTACGTAGTGTTAAAGTTGTGGGAATTATAACAGTTTAAAACATTTGTATATTTAGTAAAACAGTCTAAAGTCCTAAAGTCTGTAGAGTGGCTAGAATGTGTGATGTCACCATCCACTCTAGCAGAGCTGAACATTCTGCCAGCCATCTCTACGGGGCCAAAAAATCACTTTTAAACATAAATTGTGGAAAAACTATAAATCATATCGCTCAGAAAAATACACGCACACTATTCCCGAATATGCTGAAGATTTTTGGCCTCGATAGCTTGAATGGTTCAAAGGTAGACACACTGCAAAAATTTGCCGTGCAATTCAGTGCACTGAAGCATTACGACACGGTTATTGGTTAAATCATTCCACTAACATCTCTTGAATACCACAACGTTAATTATGTAATAACGTTACCTAGCGTTAAAGTTTATAGGGCAACGGAAGACGTGGATATATGTAAATTAACGGCAGAGAGTGAGGCTCAGTGTGGGAGCAATGCTCGGCTAGCGCGACACGTTTATCAGTTAAATTACCAATTCCACCAACGTCACATACCACAGGTAATAACGTGACCTACCGTTAAGGTTTGCAGGACAGCAGATGTGGATGTCTATAAATTGAGGGTGAAGAGTGTGATTCAATATGGCATTATCAGTGTATTGTATGGGAGTCAATGTGACATTTAGCCTATAGGCAAGAGGCCATCTCTTAGTCAAAGACGCCCTCTAGAGGCCATCTCACGAAGCAACATCTCACTAAGCGTTACCTGACTGACTGACTGACTGACTGATTGACTGCCTGATGTGAATTTGTCTTGTGATGCCCTCGGCTGCGCCGTGGGAAAAACATAGTGGGCCTAGCCCATTATACATCAAGCATAACAGACAAGCAGCGCACACAAGTTTGCACTTTGCACAATTTTAGACTTAACTAGCCAACTGGCCACACTGAAATTAAATTGAGCACGTAAGTGGCATTTATCCTAACATTACTGAGGATTCCCATCCAAACTGCGCCTATGGCTGTAAACAAATGAACCTGAAGACAAATGAAACTGAGAATGCAAAAATCTGCAACCGCAGTTACTGTAACAATCTAACGAGAAAACACACACCAATGAGGGAGGTGCTGGCTATAAAAATATGTTGAAGCCAAAGGAGGAAGATAAATATTTTAATCCAGTTTACAGTAATAACTAGGGATGTAACGATGTATCGTGGGACGATATTTCGCGATCCAAAAACGTGACGATAGGCATCGTGGAGGTGAAAAATGGTTCGCGATATCAAGTAGCCTACAGCTTATCAATTAGCTGCGCCATCAAAATCTAGACTACTCTTTGTTTTTATTTACATACTTTAAACGCCAGAGGGCGGAATCAGCAATCCTAGATCGTACTAGTTTGGTTTGCCTGACTGGCGTTATGACGTCATTGACACCAACGTTCACAGACGTTCACTCGAGACCCAGATGAGCCAGGTGTGTAGCGTGCAACAGGAAATCGAAATACACCCGTTACGTTAGGTAACATTATCATCGTTATTTTGAAAGAGACGGAGGTAAATGTTGTGAGACATTCTTAAATTTTCTATCCAGTCTGTTTCCTCAACATTGCGGTTGTTCCCATAGATATTAAACAGTTGTTCCTACCAGTTCTGCGGTCTCGGCCCGGCCCAAATGTTGCGGTTGACAGTATCAAGTCCATGCGGTGGAAAAAGAGAATATGACGCCGCTGTCTGTGGCGGTTTATTAAGATCTTATGGATAAATTGACGCCTCTGGTTACTGGTGTTGGTGGTGTCAAGTAAACTGAAAACACAGGCAGTGGTAGCCGCCATATTGGTTTGAAGTTACTGTGGTTACAGAGATTATCCATACAGACACAGTGGTAATTTACTCCTCTCTGCTCCAGTGTGACCAGACAGATGCAAATTCATTCACATTCATAAATTCGGTTGTCACTACCAAATTCTGGCAGTGTGTGTCAAAGGTGTCAGCCCGAAAATGTTGACATGCTAATTTTCTTAAAAAAAATAAAATAAAACATGTCCTCCTAGGTTAGAAAATCAGTGTCTGAACATATGTTTTCATTTAAGTTTAAGTTTTGTGGCCTGCCTGGCCAACTAAGGTGTTTGGAGAATGTTAGATCAACCATGTTCAGACATTTGCACAAAAGAGGACATCCTTGTTTAGACATTTTATTTTAATTTACAATTTGTTTCATTTAGACAAGCATCCGCTGTTAAAAGATGATTTATTTTATTCAACAGATTCCATTATTTGCTTTTTGCACTGAAAAATATATAACAAAGAAAGAAAATAAACTGTAGGAATAGGTTAAACTTCAAGTAAAAAATTTTTTTATTTTTTTTTAAATTTTATGTCTAAACAATAAGCAAAGAATCTTCTACAGTCATTTGTTTCCATTTAAACTTTGTTAAAAATATTGTCATTGTATCGAACCGTGAAGCCTGTACCGTGTATTGTACCGAACCGTGAGCTGAGTGTATCGTTACACCCCTAGTAATAACAATACAATACAAACAGTAAAATGTAAGACAACATACTTTTATGCGACATTCAAGACAAACTGATCAAAGTCAGTGCTATGATGAGGTAAGATTAGTTATGTATTATTAGGTCTGGGGCGCTAGGCTACAGCACTATACCTACGTGAGTAGAGATCTACAAATTACAATTAGGTAATCAATAAGGCCATCCATTCATCACCCCTTGTTAGGCAGTTCCTTAAACTGATATCCCATTCTCCCCCTGCAATATCTACCTACCGAATGCAACTTTGCATGGAGCTGCTTTCAGCTAGCCCACACAGTTTCTTTTGCAACTGTATCTTCTTCTAGTTTAATTCAGAAATACAATCTCTGCTCTCAGGACATTCTGCGATTTGCTGTTCCCAAAGTCCGAACTGAACTGGGAAAGAAAGCTTTTAGGTTTTCTGCATCTACTGCATGGAACAATCTACAGTCTGATCTTAAACTTCAAAACTTAGTAACCCTGAATCTGAACTTTATAAACTGGACTCTGCTTTGTGTTTGATCCTGAAGTAAAGCCAGTGAGTGGGAATCAAATTAACCAGCAGAAGAAGTTGTTTTTATGGTCCTTCGAGCCGGAACTAGCACCCACTGGATCAAATCATCATCATGGCACAAA
The DNA here is from genome assembly GCF_046629955.1 of Centroberyx affinis. Taxonomy (NCBI): domain Eukaryota; kingdom Metazoa; phylum Chordata; class Actinopteri; order Beryciformes; family Berycidae; genus Centroberyx; species Centroberyx affinis. The sequence continues at coordinate 77,265 of NW_027283313.1, read as the reverse complement.
TGAATGCTCCTACAACTACTCAAGCTCAACCTTACATACCAAGGCCCTCATACATGCTGCGCCTGCCTGTTAGCGCAACACCCTTTATACAGCCTAATATAGCTACAGCCACTGGGAACCACCAATGTACAGCAGTCAGCACCTTTCCAGGGGCAGGCTGAGCCTGTCCCATCCACCCAGCTTTCTCCAGTGTTTGGGGCCACCACACAGCTTGATACGCTAAACTACCTGAGGAAAAGCTATGAAGACCTCAGCCACAGGCTGGTGGGACTGACAATAGGCGGCTACCGGGAGGCTACACAACCCCTCTACACCCCACCTCATCAGCTGGACAGTCAGCTCAGTGGATTTGAACCAGAGGACAGAGGCCTATTCAGCCAACCTATGTTTATCCCAGACCAATATCCACATGTGGACCCCACACAAAGCTCCCACGCTGTCAGCATAGAACCAGCAGTGCGGCCTAAGACAAGTGTTGTACATCCAGCCTCAGCATCTGCCCTCTCAGCTTTAAGGCTCGAAGCCTTGGCCAGGTCAACCCCTGTGAAGAACACTGTAACAGTAACGGTGTGTTCTCCATCAACGGGACGGCATAGTACTCATGCACCAATGTCACAATGCAGTCCACCTGTGAGTCAGCCTCAGGTCCCTAGCCTGCTTCACTCTCAATCCATCATGGCTGCAGCGGTGCAGCCACCTCCCTCTTCACTCCCACAAGGCGATGGGAGGCAGTACTCTACTTCAATGCTGTTCACTCCTATGTCAGCCTCTCTCCCAGCACAGGCTCAGCTCACTGTTGCAGCTAGCAGCAAGGCAATACATTTACCAGTTACAGGGAATCAAATCTCCCAAAAACAAGCCCACTGGCAGCAACCGTCTTTACCCTGTGGGCACAACAGTACCCTCCTATGCTAGTCTGCCTGCTGCACCTGTCCAGCTATTGCAATCAAGCACCTCTTCAGCCATTGTCCAGCCAGTGCGGTCGTCATACTACACTTCAGTCCCTGCGGCCCATCCAGTCCAGGCCTCCTACCCTTCAGAGACCGCCATTCCAGCTATTCCAGACATAACTGCATCACAAGGAGCTCATGCAGTCCAGCAACCTTCACTGCAGTATAGCATTCAGCCCCAACATACCGCTTCGCTGACTTACCTGCCCCAGCCAACCAGTGTTCGTCGGGTCCAGCAGGCCTTCCACATGCCTCAGCCAGCTCCTCAGGCCCTCCACGCACCTCAGCCAGCTCCTCAGGCCTTTCACGCACCTCAGCCAGCTCCTCAGGCCCTCCACGTGCCTCAGCCAGCTCCTCAGGCCCTCCACGCGCCTCAGCCAGCTCCTCAGACCTTCCACGTGCCTCAGCCAGCTCCTCAGGCCTTCCACGCACCTCAGCCAGCTCCTCAGGCCCTCCAAGCGCCTCAGCCAGCTCCTCAGGCCCTCCACACGCCTCAGTCAGCTCCTCAGGCCTTTCACGTGCCTCAGGCAGCTCCTCAGGCCTTTCACATGCCCCAGCCAGCACCTCAGGCCTTCCACGTGCCTCAGTCAGTTCCTCAGGCCTTCCATGCGCCTCAGGCAGCGCCTCAGGCCTTCCTTGCGCTTCAGCAAGCTCCTCAGGTCATCCATGTGCCTCAGCCAGTTCCTCAGGCCCTCCACGCACCTCAGCCAGCTTACCAATCCCTCTATGCTTTCCCACCTGCGGCCCATCCAGTCCAGGCCTCCTACCCTTCAGAGACCGCCATTCCAGCTATTCCAGCCATAACTGCACCACAAGGAGCTCATGCAGTCCAGCAAACTTCACTGCAGTATAGCATTCAGCCGCAACATACCACATCGCTGACTTACCTGCCCCAGCCAACCAGTGTTCGTCGGGTCCAGCAGGCCTTCCACATGCTTCAGCCAGCTCCTCAGGCCCCTCCACGCGCCTCAGCCAGCTCCTCAGGCCTTTCACGCGCCTCAGCCAGCTCCTCAGGCCCTCCACGTGCCTCAGCCAGCTCCTCAGGCCCTCCACGTGCCTCAGCCAGCCCCTCAGGTCCTCCATGCGCCTCAGCCAGCTCCTCAGGCCCTCCACACGCCTCAGCCAGCTCCTCAGGCCTTCCACGTGCCTCAGCCAGCTCCTCAGGCCTTCCACGCGCCTCAGCCAGCTCCTCAGGCCCTCCACGTGCCTCAACCAGCTTTCCAATCCCTCTATGCTTTCCCACCTGCCAATGGTAGCACCCCAGCGTTACAGCTGACATACCAGTGCAGTCCATTGAACCAGCCTGCATTGCCACCAGTCTACCAACCTCAAGCAGGATTGGCCCAGACACCAATGAGCCATCTCCAAGGTGTGACCCAACAGATTGGCTCAGATTCAGCCTACTACATATTCTCAGCAGTGGCAGGCACTGGCAGCCTGTGCCAGTGCCTGCCCTGCCAAATCTCATTCACGACAGCGAACGTGAATTCACCGACCTTAAGATGGCCTTGGATCACCTGTTGAATCCACACACAGAGCTCTCGGAGCAGTACAAATACCGAGTCCTCATGGAGCATCTTATCCTGGAGGAAGCCCGGCTGATTGCACAGGCATACCGACATTACCCCCAACCCTATGCTGCTGTTATGAATGCTCTGCAGCGCCAGTACAGGCAGCCTCACCAGCTAGCACAAAGTGAGATTGCCACTATAATGAACACCCCTGACATCCGGAGCGGCGATACCAAGGCTTTCCAGACTTTCTCACTCCAGGTCGACCTTCTGGTTGCGATGCTGACATCTCTGGAGGGTCCCAGCTCCAGAGCTCTCTTGTACTGGTCATGTAGATCGCCTGCTGAGTAAGATTCCTAGGCACTACAGAGACAATTTCATTGAACACCTCCAAGTCCGGGGCAGATTGGACACATGTAGCCTGAATCCCTACAACCTCCAGGATTTGGCATGGTGGCTCAAAGTTAAAGCTGAAGCCCAACATCTCTTCTTCAGGATGGCCCAGCGCCACCAGTCAGAGAAACCACCGCCAGGGCCAAGTTGGGAAAGGGGACCCACGAAATCATCTAGCCAAATTATCTCAATATATCATGGCACAGAGAGACAGCCAAAGACAAAGGACAAACCCACAGGTTCAACAGATGCCAGTGGCAAAGCACGTGCTACTTCCCGAACCCACAACCGGGTCTTTTCTGTGGTAGTGTCGAACACTACCTGTCTCACTGCTCCGAGATGACCAGGAGGACCCTTGAGCAGATCTCCAAGTGGATCAAAGATGGCAAGCGATGCCAAAAATGTGGCCACACAACCCATGGAGTTGATTGCACTCTGCGTAAGCCTTGCAGTGAGTGCAACAAGGTTCACCTCCGAGTTCTGCACAGCATAGCCAAGTCCAGTATTTTCCTCGCCAACCCACTCAACAAGGTGTACGTGTCTCACCCGGTGCAAACTGGTAGGGTGTACCTGAAGGTTGTGCCAGAACTGCTCAAGAATCATCAGAAATCCCTCCAGACCTTCGCAATCCTCGACGATGGGGCCCAACGGACCATAATCCTCTCTGCAGCTGCTATGCAACTACAGCTACAAGGCAGAAGGGAACATTTGGCACTCCAGACCGTACATCAGGATGTGGTAAACCTCAGCGGACAGTCGGTTAACTTTGAGGTCTCACCACTCTCCAGCCTTGACAAGACATACAGCATCCAAGGGGCATTCATGGCCGAGCCATTAGCTCTTGCCGACCAGTCATACCCTATCTCAGCCCTACAGAAAAGTTACAGACACCTGAGAGGTATCCCCTTCCATGCCTTCAGAAAGGTACACCCTTGGCTTCTGATTGAATCAGACCACATCCACCTGATTGCTGCCTGAGAGCCAGTCCGCTACACCACTCCTGCATGCGAAGGGAGCGCCTCTACTGAGGGCCAGGAAGCAAGCTGTCATGCCACAACTCAAGGGCACTGAGAACCGACTGGTACGAGATCCGAGGAAGGCCCAGATTTACAATCAAGAGGTACAGAAACTGGTAGGTGGGGGATGCGTTGTAAAGCTGGAGCCTGGAGCTGAAGACTAGACGTCTGAATCCTGGTTCATTCCGCATCATCTTGTCCACCACAACGACAAGGACTGTCTGGTCTTCAACTGTTCCTTCCACTACCAAGGCCTCTCATTGAATGACCAGTTGCTGCCTGGTCCTCCACTGGGTCCACCATTGCTCGGAGTCCTCCTATGGTTTCGCCAACATGCTGTAGCAATCAGCGGGGACATCCGGGCTATGTTCCACCAGGTTTGTCTCCTCCCAGAGGACCAACCGCTTCTCCGTTTCATCTGGAGGAATATGGAGGGCAACAGGGAACCCGATGTCTACCAGTGGCAGGTCTTACCCTTTGGCACCACATGCAGCCCATGTTGTGCCACCTTCACACTCCAAAGGCATGTCCGGGAGAACCAAGAAGGCAATGAAGACACCCTTTCCTCTTTGGAGCAGTCTTTTTATGTAGACAACTGCCTTCAGAGCCTTTCCTCCCCCCAGGCTGCCAAGGACCTGATTGACAGGATGCGCCCACTTCTTGCCTCTGGAGGGTTTAAAATCCATCAGTGGGCAAGTAACCAACCTACTGTGGTTGCTCATCTGCCTTCCATTGCAAGGTCAGCTGCTACGGAGTTGTGGCTCATGCAGAACCACACCGATCCCCAAGAGCCAGCTCTCGGTCTACGTTGGAACTGCCTTTTGGATGTGCTTGGGTACCAGAGCCAGTCCTCTGAGAGTCACCCAACAACACTGCGGCATATCTACAAAGTCCTTGCCAGCCAATATGATCCTCTTGGCTATATCATCCCTTTCACCACCCGGGCCAAGGTCATTGTACAGCAGCTGTGGTCCAAGAAACGTGGCTGGGACGACCCCAACCTTCCCCCTGACCTTCTTGCCAGCTGGGAAGCTTGGGAACGTGAACTGCCTGACCTTGCAGCCATCACTCTACCACGAGCTTACTTCCCTCCACCACTCTCTGAAGAAGGCACAGTTTATGACCTGCACATCTTCTGCGATGCATCTGAGGTAGCATATGGTTGTGTTGCTTACCTCTCTGTCCAGTCAGAGGGTAAGGTCAGTACCTCATTTGTGATGGCTCAGTCCAGGGTAGCTCCCAAGAAGCAACTCTCTATGCCGCGTCTTGAGCTATGTGCAGCCCTCACAGGAGCTCAGCTGGCCTCTCTTCTGGAGCGAGAACTCACACTGCGGCTACAATGTACCTACCTGTGGACTGACTCTTCCACTGTCCTGCGCTGGCTCAACTCGGAGTCCTGCCGCTATAAAGTGTTCATAGGTACCAGAGTTGCAGAGATCCAAGAGCTCACCAATTCGCAGGCATGGAGGTGCGTGGACTCTGCAAGCAACCCGGCAGATGACATCACTCGTGGCAAGACATTGGCCGAGCTATCTACACCAAGCCGTTGGAGATGCGGTCCCCCCTTTCTTCAGTGTCCTTCTGATCAGTGGCCAGTCCTGCATGTTCCTGTAAAGGAAGACATCACTGAACTGAAAAGGTCCACCTTCTGCAGCCTCACCTGCTCTGCTCCACAAAATCTGCCAGATGCCTCACAGTACAGCAACTGGAAAGAGCTCATGATGGATATGTACAAGGTCCTTCACGGGGCAGCCAAGAGTAATCCTGACTCTGCTGACCCTGACTTCAAGGAAGCCGAGAGGTACCTGCTGCGCGCCAGTCAGGAAGAGACTTTTCCCGAGGAGTTAAAAGGCTCAAGGCTGACCAGGCTATCCTTACGAGCAGCAGAATTAGTTCCCTGACTGTTCTACAGGTCTGCTCAGAGTTGGAGGTCGTCTGAGGAACCTTGACACGACCTGCCCTCTTGATGTGCATCCCATCGTGCTGGATCCTCAACACCTCATCCAGGACACAGACCATCACCTTCTTCGTCCAGGACCCGAGCTGCGCAGGCAATACTGGATTCTGAGGGGTAGACAGGCCGTGAAGAAACACCAGAGGAGCTGCACAGATTGCCAAAGGTGGAAGGCAGAGCCACGTGTTCCTCTGATGGCAGACCTACCTCCATCACGTCTCCGCCTATATCAGCCGCCTTTCTACTCCACCGGAGTGGACTGCTTCGGACCACTCACTGTGAAGATAGGTAGATGTCTGGAAAAGCGCTGGGGGATCATTTACAAGTGTATGACCACTCGAGCCGTTCACCTGGACCTTCTAAACAGCCTGAACATAGATGCCTTCCTTCTGTCTCTACGGAGATTCATCCCCAGGAGAGGAACCCCTCATGAAATCCTGTCGGACAGAGGAACTAATTTCAGAGGAGCCCAGAGAAAGCTACAAGAGGCTTTCGCTGCCATGGATCAGCAGCTCCAAGAACAACTCCGATCATACCAAATAAAGTTCAAGCCTAATCCTCCTAATGCTCCACACTTTGGTGGTGCCTGGGAGCGTGAAATCCGGTCGACCAAAGCAGCCCTCCAAGTAGTGGTCAAGGGTCTAACTGTCTCGGAGGACATCCTGTTGACCGTACTGATAGAGGTGGAAGGCATTCTGAACACCAAGCCCCTGGGTTATGTGTCCTCAGATGTGGCTGATCCAGATCCCGTAACCCCCAATATGCTCCTTATGGGGCAGCGGGACGCCTCTCTACTGCAAGCGATCTATGCCCCGGAACCTCTCAGCATGCGGCGCTGGCGTCACTGTCAGATTGTGGGTGACCATTTCTGGACGCAGTTTATACACTGCTATCTTCCCACTCTGCAGGAGCGCAGAAAGTGGAAGATATCAGTGGAAGATCTGGCAGAGGACAAGGTGGTCATGATTGTGGACCCTCAGTTGCCTCGAGCTCACTGGCCTGTGGGACGGATAACCAAGCTAGTCCGGAGTAGAGACCAACGTGTCCAGACTGCTGAGGTCATGGTCAAGGGCAAACCGTACCTGAGGCCTGTGGCCAGGTTGATCCAGTTGCCAGCCATTCCAGACGATGACGACTCAGCTGTGGCACCACCCCGACCTTGACACTAACATCTTAGCCAGCTAATCTGGGGGCGGCTGTGAAGAATTCCCTCTGAGTCTCATTTTCCCGCGGCCGTACGCACTGCCTCCTCCCTTTCCGATTGCGCAATCTTCATAAGCTGCTTGAATGGAGGAGGAGGCAGCTGCATCTGAGAGCCACGATTTCATATGATTTGGTTCTCTGTGTAGTTTGATTGACTTCATGCGTTCTTGCCCATGTAAGTCCACTCATTACTTTTACTTGCCATAGGAAATAAGGCCAGTCAATGCCTGCTAAATCCTATTCGGCCAATACGTAGTATCCTGGCGCTTGACCAAATTCATATGCCACGTCCGCATTCATTCATAGTTTGTTTGTTACACGGGACATTCGTTATGAGTTACTATTTATGTTAATTGCTTGTATCGCTAAGTTCGGTGAAACATTGGTAGTTGTTATTTCAGATGTGGATTTCATTTGTTTAATTAATTAATATTCACGAACATTAATAGCGGCACTTATCGCCCATTTATGTATTTTTAGCACCTTGTTTTCAGACTCTGATGTGATGATAGTTTGTTGAATGCCGATGCAATTCACTTGTGCCATTAAGGCTATACTGATAGTTGAATGCCCTTTGCTTTCATTGCTTTATTTTCCTATTGTCTTTCAGAAACCACACGTCAGTCATCAAACACGCCAATCATCAATCTTCATCTGTTTGTTACCTTTGTGATCTGTGGGCAATAATTCATCTATTTGCCTGTGTTGTAACCCCCTGCCTTTATTCAACATTCAATACATATTCTGAATTTTATAAACTGGACTCTGCCTTGTGTTTGATCCTGAAGTAAAGCCAGTGAGTGGGAATCAAATTAACCAGAAGACCGGAAGAAGTTGTTTTTAGATTTTAAAGCTATGGTGAAATCTATTGAAACCAGGTTGTCTGTGTGCAAATGATCAGATCTGATCATTTTAATGTTACTCAAATCTATGTGTTTTCTATGTGTTTTTTATGTTAATTTTTTTGTTGAAACTCTGTGTTGCTGCTATTGAGATCCTTGATCTCAATGGGACAAACCTGGTTAAATAAAGGCTAAATAAAAAAAAAAGAATGACTTAATCCCATTTCATGGAAATTTGTCATACAATTGAAATATGTAAACCTTACAAAACATGGTCAACTCTATAAAGGAGTGAGAGTGTGTGTGTGTGTGTGTGTGTGTGTGTGTGTCAGTGAGAGAGGGAGAGAGGGAGAGAGAAAGACAGAGATTTGCTCTTGAAAAATGAATTAACACACAGTAATGCTCAATCATTTATTTGTTTCTTGGGGTTCCAGTTCCAATTCCAATTTACCTTAAATTTGCTAGCTGATTTGCAGTAACAGTTAACATGTTGTAATCATAACATTTTGTTATACGTCTGAGCAATTGCAACTAGCAGTCAATTTGTTCAGCACCGCAGCAGTAAAGTCACATTCATACTCCGGTTTAAAACGGTGCAAACCTCAGGTAAATGTTGTCTTTGTCACGAACCTTGTAACATGTGAGGCCTGTGAAACCAAATGAAGCAGCATGTTAGTAGATATAACAACAAACACCTGTAGTTTATACAGGATTTACACTGACAGGCTACAGCCTATGATCACAACCTTAAGGACAATTTCAACACCTGTAGATATCTTCTATCATACAGGATTTACACCACATAATTGCAACAATACTTTCCTGGGCCAGCGGCAACAATATCAACGCATTACCCTACAGTGTGCAGCTCAATGGCATACGCAAGCACATACTGCCCCACCTCCACCAATACAGTTCTATGATTCAGATTATTCCATCAATCATACACACACACACACACACACACACACACACACACAGCGATCGATTCATACTGCTCTGCATATAGACCTATAGCAAATAATAATATATGTAACCTGGGCTTTTTCACTGGGCTTACTTAGTCAGAAAAACTGTGGATCTTTGTCTTCTCCCACTGAGGTTTAACTCAACCAATGAGGCTATTTCTCCCTCCAGTGCAGCTCTGCCACTGAGCTTTCAACTTACCAATAGGTATGACATCCCCATTATTATTGAGCAGTGTTTCCCAGAATTGGTTCGGCCCATTTGTGCCCACAGTCTTCCCTTTCACAGTCACTGCCACCACAGCCAGAGACATTACGGGTTTCAAACCTGCCGAGATAACACAGTAATTCTCAACAGGAGTGAAACCTGCTGAAATGATGCTGATGTTCACTTCAACAGCATATCACATGTTAATGCTTTCCATGTCAGAAAACTATGCTGTGTTTGCAGATTGGTGAAAGCACATGAAAACACTGATCAGGGTTATTCATTTCATAAATTAATATAGGCCTACATATTTTTTTCTGTTCATAAAATTATTTAAATCAGAATTTGGTTTAATTTATTAAAGACATCAGCACTCTGTTCATGTAAGTTGACATGTTCAAAAAGAAGAAATTAAAGTAGGTTTCAGAGCAAATCTTACTAGGTTAAGTTAATACAATTACACCAGTCCTTATGCATAGTTAACGAATGGTCATCACGCATCTATAAGCCTTGCTATTTTATTGCATAATGTACCCAAATTGAGTGTTGTTGATCCATGTCAGGGCCTGCAGTAGGTTCTGACCATTTTCTGCCGAAAAAGAGAAGGATGGAATGTTGGGATCTGGCTTGACAGCATTTTTGATAGTCAGTTCAAAGTGGATTGATTGACCACCAACCTGGCCCTGATCTGTAGAAAATAGAGCATGAAAATACTGTGATTTTCAAATCATTCATTGCTGGAAAATCTGTTTTTGTGAGCTCTAATATATCCCTTACCTTTCTTAGTTGTCATCATTTTGTGTATATCCCTTCGGTGTCCACAGCAAGAGAAGAGGTGGAGTAGTTCACTGCTTTCATGTGTCAGCTTGTATAGTAATCCTGCTTATCAGTGCTATGAGAAAGCCACGTGATTATGAGGGCGTCACGAGAAAACAAGTTCAGAATTATTCTGCTTCTGTTGAGAGAATGTGAAATATGGCATTCTAGTTCCAGCAACACAACCTGGTTTGGGAAAGTCAAGAATGTATAAAGCAATGTTCTGAAGGAAGTTGTACAAGTTTTAATAGTGTAGGTGTTTTCCCAGGTCCTCCGTCTGTGTTTCTGTTTGTGTGTGTGTGTGTGTGTGTGTGTGTGTGTGTGTGTGTGTGTGTGTGTGTGTGTGTGTGTGTATGCGCACATGTGCATGCATTGATAGATGTCTAGCTATCTAGCTAATCAACATGTTAAATACCTGACTGAAGCGCAAGTATTTAACATGTTGATTAGCTTGATAGCTAGACATCTGTTTTATTACTGAGAACTACCATAACCTCAGAATTCCATTTTGTACCTTTAAAATCAAGTTGTTAATGATAATAATACCACATCGATCGCGCGTGCTCCGATCACGCCGCACAGCTCGATAGGCGCTGCTGGGCCAGCCGAGGGCTGGAGCGCTGTTAAAAATGCTTACAGCTGGCCTGAAAGCCGTTCCCAGCCTTCCCAGGCCATTTGGAGGGCCGAAACAGTTGGAGAGCGTGAATATAGCCACTCTAACACACACTGACACACTCTACACACACTGACACACTGTACACACACTGACACACTGTACACACACTGACACACTGTACACACAGTAACACAGAGTAACACACTGTAACACACACTGACACACACTGACACACACTGACACACTGTACACACAGTAACGCACTGTAACACACTGTAACACACAGTAACACAGTGTAAAACAGTGTAACACACTGTAACACACTGCAACACACACTGACACACTGTACACACAGTAACGCAGTGTAAAACAGTGTAACACACTGCAACACACACTGACACACTGTACACACAATAACGCAGTGTAACACACTGTAACACACACTGACACACTGTACACACAGTAACACAGTGTAAGACACTGTAACGCACTGTAACACACACTGAAACACTGTACACACATTAACGCAGTGTAACACAGTGTAACACTGTACACACAGTAACATAGTGTAACACATTTTAACACACTGCAACACACACTGACACACTACACAGAGTAACACTGTGTAACACATTGTAACACATACTACACATACAGCAACACACTGTAACACACTGTAACACACTGTAACACACACTGGCACACTGTACACACAGCAACGCAGTGTAACAGTGTAACACACACTGACACACTGATACACCGACACACTGTACACACAGTAACACAGTGTAACACAGTGTAACACACACTGACACATACTGACACACACTGACACACTGTACACACAGTAACACAGTTCAACACACTGTTCAACACAACGCAGTGTAACACAGTGTAACACACACTGATACACTGACACACTGTACACACATTAACGCAGTGTAACACAGTGTAACACACACTGACACACTGTACACACAGTAACGCAGTGTAACACATTTTAACACACTGCAACACACACTGACACACTGTAAACACATTGACTCAGTGTAACACACTATAGCACACATTGACACACTGTACACACAGTAAAGCAGTGTAAGACAGTGTTACACACACTGACACAGTGTAACACACAGTAACGCAGTGTAACACACTGTAACACACACTGACACACTGTACACACAGTAACAGTGTGACACACTGTAACACACACTGACACACTGACAAACTGTACACACAGTAACACAGTGTAACACATTGTAACACATACTGCACACACAGCAACACACTGTAACACACTGTAATACAGTGTAACACATTTTAAAACACTGCAACACACACTGGCACACTGTACACACAGCAACGCAGTGTAACACAGTGTAACTCACTGTAACACACATTGATACACTGACACACTGTACACAGTAACACAGTGTAACAGTGTAACACACTGACACACACTGGCACACTGTACACACAGTAACACAGTGTAACACACACTGACACACTACACACAGTAACGCAGTGTAACACACTGTAACACACTGTAACACACACTGACACTCTGTACACACACTAATGCAGTGTAAGACACTGAAACACACTGTGACACACTATAACACACAATAAGGCAGTGTAACACAGTGTAACACACTGTAACACACACTGACACACTGTACACACATTAACGCAGTTTAACACAGTGTAACACACACTGATACACTGTACACACAGTAACACAGTGTAACACAGTGTAACACACACTGACACACTGTACACACATTAACTCAGTGTAACAGTGTAACACACTGTAGCACACAGTAACACAGTGTAACACACTGTAACACACTGTAACACACAATGACACACTGCACATAGTAACACTGTGTAACAAATTGTAACGCATACTGCACACAGTAACACAGTGTAACACGGTGTAACACACTACAACACACACTGACACACTGTACACAGTAACACAGTGTAACAAATTGTAACGCATACTGCACACACAGTAACACAGTGTAACACGGTGTAACACACTACAACACACACTGACACACTGTACACACAGTAATGCAGTGTAACACACTGTAATACACTGTAACACACAATAACGCAATGTAACGCAGTGTAACACACTGTAACACACTGTAACACACACTGACACTGTACACACAGTAACACAGTGTAACACTCTGTAACACACAGTAACACAGTGTAACACTCTGTAACACACAGTAACACAGTGTAACACTCTGTAACACACATCGGCACTCTGTACACACAGTAACGCAGTATAACACATTGTAACGCATACTGCACACACAGTAACACATTGTAACACGGTGTAACACACTACAACATACACTGACACACTGTACACACAATAACGCAGTGTAACGCAGTGTAACACACTGTAACACACTGTAACACACAATAACGCAGTGTAACGCCGTGTAACACACTGACACACTGTACACACATTAACGCAGTGTAACACAGTGTGGTGTGTGTTACACTGCGTTAATGTGTGTACAGTGTGGTGTAACACACTGCAACACACACTGACACACTCTACACAGTAATGGAGTGTAACACACTGTAACACACAATAACGCAGTGTAACGCAGTGTAACACAGTGTAAAGTTTTATTTCTCTGATTCACCGGCTTTCTCGCTACCACCGCTTCTCTCTCTCGCTCTCTCTCTCTCTCGCTACCACAGCTCCCTCTCTTCATTCACTTTCTAGCTCGCCCGACCACTGCCTCTCTCTCTCTCTTTCTCTCTCTCTTTCTCTCTCTCTACCACCGCTCCCTCTCTTCATTCACTTTCTATCTCACTCGACCACCGCTTCTCTCTCTCTCTCACTACCACCGCTCCGCTCCCTCTCTTCATTCACTTTCTAGCTCGCTCGACCACCGCCTCTCTCTCTCTCTTTCTCTCTCTCGCTCTCTCTCGCTACCACCGCTCCCTCTCTTCATTCACTTTATAGCCCGCTCAACCACCGCTTCTCTCTCTCTCTCTCTCTCTCTCTCTCTCTCTCTCTCTCTCTCTCTTGGAGCGAGATCAAATGAATGATTCGTAATTGATATGTTATTCGATAGCCTAATTTTTATACAAGTAATATTCATACTGGTTTAAATAAACAATTTGATAGTATTTCACATCTTTGCTGAGCAAGAGTTAAAGGAATTAAAGGCCTGTCCCATATAGAGCCTGTCCCGAATATAGGCCGGTTGAGTTCAGTGTTTGAAGCAAATAAAAGCCTGGGCTATTAATTGAAGTTTTACGGTACTTCCTTTTTGTGGCAGGCTTACAAACATGGCAAAATGTAACATCATATGAGAGTTGGCCGTCTGTGGAAATAGAGGGGGTACACATGAGGAGGTTGAATGTTTGAGGGGGTACAGGACTTTAAAAAGTTTGGGAACCACTGCCTTAGAGCTCCATAGTATTGTGCACATCTTCATATTTTTAAGCAAAGCACTTTTGGTGGCAGTTAGGCCTGAGTTGAGTTTCTGTACGTGGCGCTCTTTTCTTTGTCTCTTCAGCCATGGTGGCATCGCTGTTCCTGTTAACTACCCAGTTCTTGCTCTGTTTATTCCAAACAAACCAGAAATATAAAATGCATCACTTCCTGTGTGGCAGAGGATTTTTCCCAGGAAAGAGCTACCAAACACCGGCTGTTTAGAACAGCAGGCTTTCATGAATATGGATATATGGATATAGCTTCAATCACTGTTGGGTTACAGCATTCAGTGATAGAGCGCAGCAAAACAGACATTTATTTATATGAAAATGTTTTGGATTATTACTTTAACTCCCATTTCTCCCAATGGCGCTTTTTTATTTTCACCATTATGTAGCTGCGAGAATGATGGGAAATTAGGCACAGGTGACCTAAAGTGTTGTACATTTATTAATAAGTATGATTTGTTCAATTAAATACTGCAATACAGTTTGGTGATTCGCCGTGCCGGACCCGGAGGCAGCTGAAACCCCTGCACTCTTGGGTTTACGCTAGTGGTATCCATAGTTTACACTAATTCTCTAACACAATCAATTAAAATGTTCAACAAAGCTGTGCTAAGGTCAACTAGAATAGAACATTCATCAGCATTCACTGCTAAAAGATCATTTGTACCTCTAAATAAATCAGTCTAGGAAACTGGGTTGAAAGAATACTAGAATGTCCTATGTAGAAGTTACTTTGCTGATATTTTACTTCAGAAGCAGTACTTTTTAGAAAAATTACATTTTTAGCTGTGATCTTTTCCATGCATTTCTAAAAGGAGGAGATGACAGAGTTCAAACTAGATTATTTTGTTTGGAAAATTTGGAAATTAGAAAATAAAGTGCACAACAAAGTAAAGCCAGATTACTCTTAAAATGTGTCTAAGATGCATTGTGCTGTTGCAGTATAGAACATATCAGGACCACATGTTTTTCCTATGAAGTGGACTAGATGAATCCCAGGAGCCAACAGCAGCAGGGCCACTGATAGGAGAATACGCATCACTATTCTGGTTGTTGGTTTGAACTCCCTTCTGCCAGTGTGCTTGTCTACCCGCTCATATATATTTATATCCTAGTGGTAATTGTTTAGATACTGGAGTTGAATGAACTTGAACCTTAATGTTATGCAAGCTAATGCAATATTGTGTGCCAAATTTTGTAAACTGTAGTTTTATGTAACAATGAATTGCAAATATACTCCTCCATCATATATCAATAATCTTGTATCACCTCTCTGAGTAACTGCTCTATTGAGGTGGTTTAAAGATATGACCGCATAGGTAAACAGATAAGGTATTATTCATCAGTTTCCAGACCACAATTTATCAGCAAAGAAGATTGGTATGAAAAAAAAATTAAAATCTGTGTTGTATTTCTAGTGATGTTAATTTAACAACTGTACATTAAAATAGCACACCCACCTGTCTCTCTCAGAATATGCTGGTCTTTAGGATATTTAGTAAACTGCTGATTGTGAAATAAGTTACACCAACAAGCTGTTCAAAAATATCAAGAGCATTTCAGATTTGGCCATTTCCCTTTTCTTCCACATCTGCTATCACAATATAGCTCATGTAATCATCACAAATTCTCTTATTTGGAAGTAGGGATGTTTTGCCACCAGGGGTCTCTGTAGTCCACCAACATATCTCATTATGACCCGAGGAAACAGACATTTCATTGCCCTAGACTACAACTACATAATGACTGAATAATCACTGTAAGCTTCTCTGTAAGCAATAATCCTGTATTTTATCATTGTTGTGGGAGTAGCTGTTGTCCTTCATGTAGCTCATTTACCTTGTCTGCTAAACAGACACTGATGTAGACTAATGTCTAATACATTAGTGTCCAGTACATTGGTAAATTGCAGTCAGTGGTATTACAGCAGAAAATAAAATAATAAAATGGCTCTTGGCTATACAGCCAAGGGTGGGGACATTTCTTTGATATCCACAAATAATGAAAGGCATTAAAGCTGAGTTGGTAAAAACTCTATTATGAAGTTTACTTTCAGCTAGTATCCCAAGAAATAACAGCAGCAGTAACACTGAGAGGAGAGCAAGCATCATCGTTTGAATACCAATCTGCCTGTCGTCAGCATTATAGTGGTCATTGTTTACATAATGGAGTTGACTGAACTCTGTTGACCTTTGTAGAGTAATGAATTAAACAAAAAAGTTTATGGAGTATGTGGTCTTTCATAGCATTCGTTTTGATGTCTCACTATGGGATACACCCCTACGCATATCTTCAGAGGTGCCATGCCATTGTTCCGACGGCCCATTATTCCGAAACCCCAATAGTACGAAAACTCCATGCCTGGCTCCATCCACAACCGTGGCTTCTGACAGCCTTGACTGTAAGCTTGCTCTAACCCTAACCTCAGTGACCCCATGCCTCAACCCAACCACCTCTGAGATAACGGGCTATCAGACAAATGGGCTTTCGGTCCAATGGGTGGACATTTTTCGGACTATTGGGGTTTCGGAAAAATGGGCCGTCGGAACAATGGGCAGTCTCCTCTTCAGAAGCATTTATTCCACTGTGCCAGCCCTGAGTGGCTGGCAGTCGTGACGCGTGCGTCAAGACCCTCCTCCTATATACAGGACCCTCCTCCTATATATAGGTCTGACGCTGCATCACTTGTCATTCAATCACCTCTTCTCGCTTCAGAAGCTTGTCTCTGCCTGCTGCTACTGCTAACTAGCTTAACTGTTCACAGACGGAGCACAGTGCCGAGCGCTAGTTTTCACTGTTGCTCAGGCTTCGTCTTGCCTTCTCCATAGGTAAGACTCTGTGAGAGATTACGTTCACTGTAGTCTGTCTCCAAACAGTAGAATTGTTTGCTGTGGTTAGCTACTCCTATCTCTCCACCCAGCTAACTCCGACGGCTAGCTTGACTGGTTACTCACCGTCCTGCTCCACCTGGATTAGCTTTGGGCTCTCATCACTCCAGGTATTAGCCACCGTTTAGCACTCCACGCTAAATGACGACAGCTGCAAAGCTGCCCCACACCACGGGGGAAGAGATGACCGGTGCTCGCCTCTGCAAATCTGGAAATAAAATTTCACGCAGACACCAGATTTACTCCACTTGCCTCGGGCTAGAACACGCACGGGCATCGATTCCCCTGGCTCATGCGGACATTGCACCCGGTTCACAATGAAGAGCCTCCGGCCTCGGCTGGCTTACCAAGCTAGCCTCTCGGAGTGCAATCCTTTCCTCGCTGCTGCTACCGTGGAACACCAACCCGGTATGAACAATGAGGAAACCCCGACCCCAGCTAGCCAATGCTGGGGTTCGGCGTTGGATGTCTCTGATCTGCTGGCTGAACCAAGAGGAGTTTCTCGTATCCGATGAAGATGACGATGACTTCTCCTTCGTGCCGCTGACTCAACATGTCAGCCCCCTCAGCATATCGGTGATTGCAGGTGCGCGGTAGGGTCCATCACCCGTCCCCACCCTCAGTGTTGATATGCACGACGTGTGCAAATGCACCGCAGAAAAGTTGGAAATCCTGTGGCCTGCTGTTGCAGCGGAGGTCCCCCGATCCCACGATGAGGGGAAAAACTGCCCCAGGCCAAGAGGGCTGCGAGGCAGCTCCTCCTGGCTTTCCCGGAGCTCCCAGAGGAGGTTTCCTCCTCGGAGCGTCCATTTTCCAGCAAGACCCTTATACCAGGGGCATCTTCCTTGGATTTTGAGGGGATAGAGAGACATGCCATGGCCCACCTGCCACCAAGTGTATAAGGCAGCAGCAGTGGCGGTGAGGGCCCTGAATGTCACGTCGATGCTCACGGCATAGCAGGCAGAGCTTTGCGATGACATGGCTGCAAAGCCGGACCCAGCCATGTGGAAAGAAATTACCATGGTTACCGACATCTGTCTCCAGGTTCAGCGATGCGGTGTGCAGGCGACAGGGAAGTCGATCCTTGACGTCCCCATGGTCTCCGAAGGGATCTTCGGCGCCGCACTGGCTTCTATGCAGAGGCGGTGTGAGGCGAAGAAGAAGGAGGATGAAGCGATACAGCTCTGCCTCCACCGGAAGGTGCCGCCTACCACGCAGCCGTCTCCTGGAGAGACTTATGCCCAGGTGGCCGCCAGGCCAACCCTGTCTTGCCGGATCCCTAAACGCCCGAAGGCTCCGGCTCCCGTCCCGGTGGACCTCCCGTGATAAAGAGTGCCTGCACCAAGAAGGCCTTCCGCCCCACTGCTGCACAGGCTAACCGGCAGGGTCCGTCTACCAGTCAGCAGTCCAAGGGGAAAATAAGGCGTCTTAGTGGTCTACCCCTCCACTGGAGAGACAGCCAGATGTTCCCTGTTCCACAGAGCGGATCTGTTATCCAGAGGAAATCCCCTCTACAGGGAGTGGCAACTGCACCCAACTGTAGTCAACCACCTTTGGGAATGGTTCGGCAGCGCGATGATGGACCTGTTTGCGTCCGGAGAAAATGCACAGTGCCCGCTGTTCTCTCTGCATGATCGAGACTGGCTGCGCGTTCCACTGTATGGGTTTCCCCTGTTGGCCTTGATTCCCCCCACCCTGTTCAGGGTGAGGGAAGATCGGTTGCTGTTACTCCTGATCGCTCCTCACTGGCCCTCAATGCCTTTGCTTGCAGAGGTGAACCAACTCTGCGGCCAGCCTTCCGTTGTGCAGGGACCTGTTGTCCCAGGCAGGCAGGGAAATATTTCATCCTAACCCAGAGCGCTTCGCCCTGTGGGCTTGGCCCATAAGTGGCTTAGTCTGAGCTCTACGGGGCTTCCTCAGAGTCATTAATACCATCCAGAATGCTAGGGTGTCTTCCACTAGGTCTCTGTATGACTGTAAGTGGAGGGTGTTTGAGGAATGGTATGCTGAGGCACAGGAAATTCCTTTTCAGTGTTCAGTGGGTGCAATTTTATCCTTACTTCAGGATTTAATCGATAAGCGGAGAGCCTTGTCCACTATTAAAGTCTACCTGGCCACCATTGTGGCGTGCCTTGTTGGCTTTGAGGGCAAGACTGGGGGTCAGCACCCCCTTGTTTGCCGGTTTATGAGGGGAGCACGGAGGCTGCTCCCAGTCTCTAGGCCGGTTTTCCCTTAGTGGGATTTGGTTGTTGTATTGGAGGGTCTGGTGGGTCCTCCAGCTTTTCAGCCTTTTGAGCAGATTGGCCTGAAACAAATGTCATTTAAAATGGCTCTATTGTTGGCTTTGGCATCAGCAAAGCGTGTGGGTGATATGGGTGTCGGTGCATCCTGCATGCATGATCTTTGCCCAGGGGAATTTGTGGGTTACCTTATGGCCTAACCCTACTTTTGTCCCTAAGGTTATCAACTCATGCTCGCATGTGGAGCTCATTGCTTTCCAACCTCCACCGTTTAGCTCTCCGGAGCAGCAGCAGTTACACCTGTTGTGCCCGGTGCGCACTTTACATGCATATTTGGATAGAACTGGTGGTTTCAGGAAAGGGGACCAGTTGTTTGTGTCGTGGGCTGCACCCTGCAAGGATAAGCCTGTCACAAAGCAAAGGCTTTCTCACTGGATTGTGGGGGCTATTGCACTGGCCTATTCAAGCTCGGGTCTCCAGACCCCGACTGGTTTACGCGCACATTCCACTAGCGGTTTGGCTACCTCTTGGGCTCTGTTTAGAGGGGTCTCTATTCAGGAGATATGTGCGGCAGCTAGCTGGTCCTCGCCTCTCACATTTGCGAAGTTGGATGTCACTGTCCCTACTATTGCTTGTGCTGTTCACTCACGCAGAGCAGGCTGTTCCAACACCTGAGTATTGGTTGTCAGTCTTCGAGATAAGCTTGTCTGGCAATACAGAAGTCTCCATATCCCATAGTGAGACATCAAAATGAATCCTATGAAAGAGAATTTTACGTTACTTGCGTAACCCCGTGTCTCTGCGTAGCATGAGTGAGATGTCTCACCAGACAGCCTTTCTTGCCATTGGGGCGAGAAGAGGTGTGCTTTCTTGAATGACGAGTGATGCAGCGCTAGCCCTATATATAGGAGGAGGGACTGCAAGTCACTCAGGGCAGGCATAGTGGAATGAATGCTTTTGAAGATAGGCGTGGGGGCGTATCCCATAGTGAGACATCGAAATGAATGCTATGAAAGAGAACCGGGGATACACAAGTAACATGAAATACAAACATGCTCCATCATGTTTTCCTATCAACTTAATCCCATGTCACCTCTCTAGATTACTTTGCTATTAAGTGGGTTCTAAGAACAGGTAAACATTTATTCATGAGCCAGGTAAGCTATTAATCAGTTTCAAGAGAGTAACAGGTAATGTGTTTAGTTTAATAACAATACAATACAAACAGTAAAATGTCAGACGACATTCACACTGTTATGCGACATTCAAGGCAGACTGTGATCAAAGTCAGTGCTATGATGAGATAAGGTTAGTTATGCCACCATGGTCTTCGCATAAATCATGTATTTGTGATGGAAAAAGTTCAAGTCAACAAAGGTCAGGTGAATAAATGTCCTCTGTCGGTTGTCCTACACTACACCACTACATGTAGCTGGGTCTCCCATCCAAAAAACATCCAGGGTCTATCCCTGTCTAATTTCACACACCAACCAGGGTCTATGGTTACAATTTAAATTCATATTTGTTAAACTACATGTATAGGGCAGGACTGGCCATATTTACAAATAATTGAATAATAAATAAATCTATTAATGAATACATGAATAAATAAATAAATGTTAAAATATGAAATGCATAGAAATCCTAGCCTATATAAATAACAGTGAGCATAAATGACTGAATTGATAAGTAAGATTATGCATTTATGTTTTTCTCCTACTGCATTGCGTTTTGTATGCAGAGCACTTCACATATCCAACACATATCCAAGGGTTGAAATAAAATATTTGTGATTGAAATAAACTATTTGTGTGTTACTATATTTGTGTATATACATTACTGTAACAGTATTTTACAACAGGCTACTTTGCATAAATGTATCTCTGAACATGCAAAAGGCATAAGCCTACTGATGAGATATTCATAGTAGTGTTTTCCTTTGAGCACATCGGTGTGTAGTCAATTGTTAGAAAGATGTATTCATATGATGGTTATGTGTTGCATTTTGATGCAAAATTACATTTTGAAAAGAGAGTTTGATTTTGCAAGAGATTTGTGGAGTTTTGCATTTTGTGTTTGTGTTTTTGTGTGTTGTGTTTAGAGTTTTGAGAAAATGAGCCTTAGTTTCAGAAAATGTGTGTAAGCAATTGTGAAAAACTGTAACAAAATAAGCTGTAATAGAGTGTGACTAACACATTGCAGCCCGGTCGCAGCAGAAAGCCCACCATATTATGCAGCTCAGTGTTGCCTCCTTGTGGCTGTTTCAAGTATTGCATCCCACATGTATGAGCGGACACTCAAATAAACCAACACAAATTTGTTTCGTTTAATATCACCTAGACTGAAACAGATGGTTTAGATGCACATCAGCTCTTTTAAAATGCATTGGCATTTCAAGCACAAATGGCATACTTGTAAATTCATTAATTCATTTTATTTTAACTCTATTTGAGTCAATTTTGTAAATGATAATACTGTTCTATCTATCTAATGGTGGCACTGTAACTACAAGTCAAAAATAAAAGTTTCAAAAGACTAGAACTCTGTAACGGTTGGTCCAATACACCCGAAACTTCTCTGACCATGATGGCCCTTCAAACATCGTTGTCCACATGAAGGATTTTTGTCATTTGTAATTGAATTTATTGAAAAACAACTTCTCCTAGACAAGGAGAAGTTTGTGCAGTCATTAGATGTGACAGTGACTTTGTGGAAAGAGAAGCTGACCAATGTCTAGCAGATTCCTGGTTCAAAACCTGCCAGCGATAATCTGTGAGATAAGTAGTGAGGTAAAAGCTGGTGTTAAGAAATGTTGTTGCTGAATGTTTATTCAAAGCAACAACACACCACACAGTGGCTGCTTTGAAAACATCTGACAAAACAAAAATTGGCCTCAGGACTAAATTCCTATTGGATGAATTTTCTGTTTCTTGGCAAACAATTACTGTAATGTATCATCAAACTTGCTCCATATGTCAAGTGAATGTCAAGGGAGGCAACAACAGCATTTTTGAATCAATCCGTAGGGGGTGTCACAGATATAAAAAATGTAAAAAATGTCTAAAAATGTGTGTGTGTGTGTGTGTGTGTGTCTGTGTGTGCGTGTGTAATGGGTTGAGAAAATGGACATTTAGAAAGATTCAAAAGTAAAGGGAAAAAAAGAGAACCCCTATTTTTTTTATTTTTCATGGTTATCTTGTTAATTAAATAGTTTGTACAGCTGCATTCATTTTGTTCAGTGCAAGTCTTACACATCCAGGTCACTAGAGGGTGTTTTGCGCCTGAGGAATGATAGCGATACAGAGGCAAGCACCGCAGAACAATAAAGCCTGTGGTGACAGTGAAAAGAAGCTGATCTTCTCTGCCTCTTTATTTCAAACCACAGGATATTACATTGCCCACCCTGACCGTCCAAGTTAGGGAGGCAACAATTTGGGGGCTAGTCCGGGATCAGCTCCAGCTTGTGGATGGTAGCTGATCTTCCAGAACTACAGTGACCTGATCGCCATTCTCCTGGACCAGTGGGCCAGGTGACAGACTTAAGTTATCCAGAGATAGCTGCCCAACTACGATGGGAAATCCAGCAACAGCTCAGCCTACTGACCAGCCTTGCCAACAAAGATGTGCTCTTCAGGCTTGCAGAATCCATCCAAGAGGAAGTGGAAGAAGACCCGCCAGATGTGGATGCGACCGATGTGGAACTCTTCGACTTCATTGTTGACTTTTTGAGAAGTAAACAACTGAAAGGTGTAGAGGACCAAGGAATGGCCCACCTGCTCGTTTTTCGTGACCTCATTAATGAACTGCTAGCACCACCAACGACTGATGAAGATGGCACAGAGCTAACAACGGAGACTGAGCCAGCCGCAACAGCTTCAACAATGGGTCTTCCCAGCATACCAAAACCTGTGACAGAGACTGAACCAGTGGTAGCAGCAGCAGTGAGTGTACCCACAGCACCAAAAACAGTGGTTGCTGACCAGGTAACTGGGTTAGTAAGGTTAACAGATGTTGCAGCACTACTACCCCGTAGAGAATTCAAGATACATGGTGGACAGATTTCTGATTCAGATTCAGATTTGAGTTATAACAGTTTGTGTAAACAAATTGATGAGGGTCTAGCTGAAAATCTTACAGAGACTGAGATCATTCGAACTGTGTTCAAGATAATTAAGCCTGGTACTTTTAAAGATATGCTGATCACCAAAGATAACTTGACTGTTGCTGAGTTGAAACACTTTCTCAGGGCACATCTCAGGGACAGAAGCAGTACAGAACTGTTCCAAGATCTTAGCAATGCAAAACAGTCTGACAGGGAAAGCCCACAGCAGTTTATGCGAGCACTGGTGGGATTTCTAAGCTATTATCGATCGTTCATCCAGGACTTCTCCCGACTGGCGAGGCCCCTGTATGAACTCCTCCAAAGCCCATCTGAGATCATTGGAGAGCCCACCAAACTCCATACCAACACAAGCAAAGGTCGAATTAAGAAAGGAGAGAAAGGGCAACTCCCCTCCAGAACACCGATAGTTTGGACAGAGGAACACCAGAGTGTTGTTTCAAGTTTGGTAGACATGTTAACCAATCCTCCCATCCTAGCTTATCCCAGCTTTGACCTTCCATTCATACTACACACAGATGCATCCAATGAAGGTTTGGGAGCAGTGTTATACCAACGTCAGGATAATAAGCTGCGTGTCATTGGCTACGGGTCAAGAACATTAACACCTACCGAGAGAAACTACCACCTACACTCCAGTAAACTTGAGTTCTTGGTGCTAAAATGGGCCATTTGTGACAAGTTCCGGGACTATCTGTATTACGCCCCAACGTTCACCGTCTATACAGATAATAATCCGTTGACTTATATCTTGACCACTGCACGACTGAATGCTGTTGGACATAGGTGGTTGGCGAACTTGCCGATTTTCACTTCGACATAAAATACCGGCCCAGTAAAATGAACGCAGACGCTGACACTCTCTCCAGATACCCCATCAAACTTAAAGACCAAATGAGTGAGCATACGGAAACAGTATCGCCAGAGGTGGTGTCTACAGTGTGGCAAGGTAGCAAAGCTGTGCAAGACAATGATGTCCCTTGGGTAGCTGCATTGCAAATCGGTGATGCTAGTGATGAGTCAGTGCCAGTCAATAGTACCTCTAGTGTCACACCCGAAAACATCAGAGCAGCACAACAGGATGATTCAGCCATCAAGGACGTTATCACCCTGAAACTGAAAGACTGGACTCCCAACGAGAAGGATAAGAAAGTCATGGGGAGAGAGACAAAAAGACTGCTCTATGAATGGAATAAGCTTGTTGTGGATGATGGGATACTTTACCGATGGACGGAACAAAACAAACAACTTGTCCTCCCTGAAAAATTGAAATGTCTGGTGTTAAAGAGCTTACATGATGACATGGGGCATGTAGGTGCAGAAAAGGTTACTCAGTTGGCACGTGAGAGGTTTTACTGGCCCTACATGCAGCAAGACATAGCGGACTATGTAACCAAAAAATCTGTCTGTATCAAGCAAAAGCGTCCCAATGTTCCACAGAGAGCTCCAATGGGGTCTATCACCACCAGTGCTCCGTTTGAACTAGTCTGCATTGACTATCTACACCTCGAGCCAAGCAGTGGAGGATATGAGTATATCCTTGTTCTAGTCGACCACTTTACTCGCTTTGCCCAGGCATAGCCAACGAGGAACAAATCAGGGAAAACGGCAGCTGAAAAGATATTTCAGGATTTTATCCCTCGTTTTGGGTACCCAGAGAAGCTCCATCATGATCAAGGACGCGAGTTCGAGAACAACCTGTTTCAAAGACTACAACAACTATCAGGAATCGCTCACTCACGAACCACTCCTTATCATCCACAAAGCAATCCAGTGGAACGACTGAACCGTACTCTCCTTCAAATGCTGCGTACCCTACAAGAGGAAAAGCAAAGCCATTGGAAGGATCATTTACCACACATTGTGCATGCCTATAACTGCACAAGGCATGAAGCGACTGGCTATTCTCCATTCTTTCTCTTGTATGGCCGAGCTCCAAGGTTACCCATTGACTTGTTGTTTCCATCCCAAACAGAGAATGAAACATCCAGCTCTCAGACCTTTGTGCAGAAATGGGCAGACAGAATGCGGGCTGCTTACCAGATAGCCTCCAACAACAGCGAGAAATCTTCAGCCAAAGGCAAGAGACAATATGACAGAGCAGTAAGAGGTGCTACTCTTCGGCCCGGTGACAGAGTACTGGTAAAGAACCTCTCTGAGAGAGGAGGGCCGGGGAAGCTACGCGCCTATTGGGAGAATGCAGTGCATCGTGTCGTGGAGAGAGTGGGAGATGGACCTGTGTATAAAGTACAGCCAGAGAAAAGTACTAAATCCCTGCTCGTGCTTCACAGGAACCTCCTTCTACCAGTAAATGACCTACCTCTTGAAGAAGACCTGCCTGTGAAAAGAGAGAAAACAAAACAAAGACAGACAAGACGGAGGTTACCTGAAAACGACACCAGTCATCACCAGGCTGATAGCTCTGATGAGGAAGAATATACTTATCATAACATCTGCAGCAAAATCCCATGCTACAGACTGATACGGCCACCACAGCAAACCCACATTATGCCCCAGCACACTCCTCAGAATCAGTCCAAGCTTCGCGCAGCAGCCAGTGAATTCTGTCCTGTCACAGAATTGGCTGAGGGAAGTCAAGACGAAGAACAGGTGCAGAGTGAGTCGGAGGCGCTGGAGGAAAGGCCTGAACAGGAGAAGGTGGGAGACCAGGATCAAACAGAGGTGCAGGAGCATGAAGCGCATGTGAGGAGATCACAACGGGGAGGGAGACCAAGAGAAATATTCACCTATGACATTTTAGGTCAACCAATATACAGACACTTAAACGTTAAGGTGAATCCACTATTGTCAGGTCAGCCACTCCCAGTTCACCCCCAGTCACTCCCAGTCAGTTTTGTACCCTGCACTTACCCCATGCACCATCAACCTTATGGTCACACTTAGCCGTACACCTACACTCAAGTAGGCCTACACTGAGCCCACTGACATATAGCCATATAGACAAATGTAAGGAGTCATTCTTTAAAGTCAGGGAGAGTGTAATGGGTTGAGAAAATGGACATTTAGAAAGATTCAAAAGTAAAGGAAAAAAAAGAGAACCCCTATTTTTTTTATTTTTCATGGTTATCTTGTTAAATAGTTTGTACAGCTGCATTCATTTTGTTCAGTGCAAGTCTTACACATCCAGGTCACTAGAGGGCGTTTTGCGCCTGAGGAATGATAGCGATACAGAGGCAAGCACCGCAGAACAATAAAGCCTGCGGTGACAGTGAAAAGAAGCTGATCTTCTCTGCCTCTTTATTTCAAACCACAAGATATTACATTGCCCACCCTGACCGTCCAAGTTAGGGAGGCAACACGTGTGTGTGTACTTGACACCTAGTTTTTAAACTGAGATATCTGATCTAAAGAAACTATATGTGTTATACCAAAATAAAGTTTTGGAGCTTATGTGCATTGTGAGCTCTGCAGGTACGTGGACGATTTCAAGCAGCCTGTTGACAGCCTGGACAATCCAAACAGCACCTGTATTTTCTATGGCTGAGGCCACTGGGCGTTGACGTTTCCAAATAAAATGATTCTTCCCCTACTGCAAATGCAGACTAATGCTGTTGTCCTTCCATGACTTTCCCTACAGTATTTGGACATGAAATGCTGCTTTTGATGGAGATGTGAGGAGAAAAAAATGGACTTGGAAAGTTCAACTGTGCAGGTATAGGCTTTGGAACGGCCTGCCTGAGAACCTCAGACTGACAGGCAGCATCATCTTTTAAATTTCTTCTTAAAATATACTTTTATCGTAAGGTCTTTTTATATCCTTTTACTTCTATACATTCACTACAATGAGTCAAGTAGAGTTTTTTTTGGACGGATGTACTAGTCAATGGTAAATGTCTTCGGACATATATCCACAGCCGCCTGGCTTCGGTTCACACAAACACACTCTCCAAACTTTTTTCCTTCATACTGCAAGCAAGGTTATTTTTAGGCCAGGGAAATGTTGATACAAGCTGGGCACAGACCCAGGGACAGGGAGTGAGGATACACAGAGAGGAACAGATAACAAACTCTTGTAGCTTGGTTAACCCTTATATTACTGTCTTGACACAAGTCATTTTTCTACTGTATTTTTCCTTTTTGGGTCAAATTTTACTTACATTGCCATGGCAAAATTATATTAAACTATTTAAGGAGACCTCTGCCAGCCGAGATGTATCCTTAATACCATAAATTATCCTGACCCAGATTATAGGGACTAGAAATGATGGAAATGCATTCATTGATTCCAGATAGTGAAATTATGCACATTCATAGCATGTTTTGGTGCTGTTAATCCAAACATAGACCACCTGACTCAGCCCCCACCCCCCCCTTGTTCATAATAATGTTTTGCAGAACTATTAACTGAGGTCAGGTAAGAGAGATATAACATAACCATTTCCACCTCACTCTTCATAAGAGATAAAGTTATGATGCATGATGAATGGAATGAGTTGTGGACAAAGTGCCTCTATATATTTAGTACAAAATAATTATTCACTGAAACATTGCTTACTCTTCTCGACTGTACATCTCTCCTTGCAGTATGTAATGAAATATACTCATGAGTTAAAGGTTAAGGTGTCTGGATCATGCCTCTTTTACTCAACACCTGTTGGATGCAAACCCTTTCAGACAGTAACTGTGATTAAGGGTAAATAAACGGCTAAATCACAGCTACAAAGGCAGTCATATTAAATTGAATGCCAATTAGTATGTGTCAGCTTTAAAGGAGCTCTGACAATCACTACTTTATTGTTTTTATATGTTGAGTTTTCAAGAAGGCAGCTAGGCAACTCACAGATCCAAAGTGGCCAAATAGTCAGAGCATCGCTCACAAAAACTGCAAAATTATTTAAAATGGTAAAGCAGAACAGCCTTCAGCCAACATGTTTAACTGTTAAACGTGGTGGTGGATTTGTAATAGTGCAGCAGCATCTACTGGGCATCATTGGGTCTGATGATCGCTTTGCATGGTTGTAGAACGGCTAAGTAATGAGTCCATTTTACAGAATCAGGAGCACCCTAGGATGCAAACACTTCCCTCATGATGTTCCCATATTCCAAGATTACATGAACTCCAGGATGAAGTCACACTCCTTCCATGGCCTCCCCAGTCAGCAGATCTAAACATCATTGAACCTTTATGTGAAGTAGATTTCAACCTCCTTCATCCCTCAAAGAACTGGAGGCTTTCCTTCTTGAAGAAAGGTCCAATATCCACTTCACAGTTGAGGATGCAGTATGAGGACTGAAGGGTGTCCCTACTCCTTATTAGATACTTAAGTCATATTGTTAAGTGTTTCCGTCCTTGTGTACCTTCCTGTATATCAGTGATCTTCAGTTGCCTGTGTTGTGAATGTAATAATACAAAAAAAATCTATCCCTATAACTTGTACATAAATGTTACTCTAAAAGGAATTCCACTACCTGTGACTGAATTTCTTTCAGCATTTATTTTACAGCTACTACTTTATAGCTACTTCTTAATATCACCTTATAAAATGTCTTCAATATTTTCCCCATCAGGTGTTCTGTTAACAAGCCTACTGTGTATATTACCTGTGTATAATCATTTATTCATTATTCATACTATGAATTTAATATGCACTTGTCTGCACAAAATGAATGATACTAAAGGAAATCCGTATGAAGATGGCTTGTAGATGAAGCAGAAATAGAAAGGGGGGAGCCTCTGTTAAGTAGATAGCGACATCAAGTTCAACTCCATTCTCTCTTAATTCAGTATTTAGCCATAATACATCACATCCGCAGTGAAATTGTAGAAAAAAACTTAACTCTTCAAAAATGGTAATAAGTGATAGGATTACATACAGTAAATAATTAAGAATAGTGGAAGTTCACAAATGTTTCCTAAAAGGTCAGAGATGAATAGAGCAGTGATTCTCAACCTTTTTCATATCAAGGACCCCTAATTTAGTCCACATTAGGGCCACGGACCCCCATTTGAGAGTATTTCTATTGTTAGATATGATTTTGTCCAGAATCCCAGACTATCTGTATTGTAGGTAGAGAGATAACAGTGAAACTATGATCAAAATAGATTCTTATACCTTCTCTAGTTGTGTTAACTTCTGAAATAAATGAAATAATGCTAAAATTTAACAATTCATCAATTTCCTGGGGACCCGCAGGAACCCCCTCAAGGACCACTGGTGGTCCCCGGACCCCATGTTGAGAACCACCAGAATAGAGGACTACAGAACAGACGAAGCTGTGGAGCATCACTGCCTTGCATGAATTTATTACACAAAATGATATTTTAACTCCCAAAGCTCACAGATCAGAGTACAAATATAGACCCAGACTTTTTAGTTTTTTCTACATTAGATCAGATGTGATTAGATATATACATATGCATATCTGGGACAGAGACAAATCACAGAAATCGAGTGCAAATACCTTTGCAAATGCAAGATTCTGATTTAAATTCATGAACTAGACAGCAAAAACAAGGGAGTGGAAAGTATGGTCATGAACAATGAGAGTATTCCATAATCTGGTGAATATTTGAAAACGCCATTGATTATGTGTCAAACACCCAAGTCTGACTGATTGTAACAACTCTGCTCACTCCATCTCATTCATTCTAGATGTAGAGCGAGATTTAAAGGGCAGCATTTCCACAGCAACAGAAAATCTAGTTTTAAATCCATACTTCTCAAAGCTGTCCAATCAGGGAAAATCTAATTCCGTGGGATTTCTCCCGGTTTAGATGGCCAATGCGAAAATCAGATCCGCGGTACAAAACAATCAGATCTTCTGCAAAGATGTGTGTAAAGACGGCAGTAGCACTACAAGTGGAAATGGCAGCAGCAGCATCTGAAGCTTAGCTCTGCTCTCACTGCTTGCTGGGTTCACAACAGTCGACCTTTGACAGGCATCACAGCAGAAGTCTAGGAGTTCTTCTGAGGCACCTTGATGGTCACCTGACAGGAAATAGGAAGAAAAAAAAGATCATTTTCAGAATTTGAAGATGTTAATATTGAAAACCTGACCAGACACTTTTTCATTTTTTCTTTGCCAATGTTGTTAGTCATAGGGCCGGCCTCACCTATGACTTGATATACTCTAATAAAACAACACAAAGACAAATATATTTCTTTGGAGTTTCCAACCAAACCCTTTCCAGCTTAACCCTAACACATCACATAAACACCAGTGAATAGGTTAAAATAACAGGGATGACTAATCAGATCAAAACTTGGATACCACCTCTTATACTAGGATTAATCTTTTATTTATGATTCTGAACTCACATTGAAATAAATTGTCATCAGAAATAATAAGACAATGCAGTGTACCATTTATGTGGAAACATTCCACGGGTTTGAATTTGGGGAAAAAACGTCTCAAAAAATGTATTCTACTTTCCTGCATCAGACTGGATTCACAGCAGAAATCTCCTATTGACTATGTTTTTGAAAATGTGAATGACTTCTGTGTGGTCAATGCTGATGTCCCTCTCAATGGACAGTAGGATTCACACTAGCCAAAACAATACTAATGAGATTGGTCCACAAAGGTATTAGGGCTGGGCAATATATCGATATTATATCGATATCGTGATATGAGACTAGATATCGTCTTAGATTTTGGATATCGTAATATCGTGATATGGAATAAGTGTTGTCTTTTCCTGGTTTTAAAGGCTGCATTACAGTAAAGTGATTTAATTTTCTGAACTTACCAGACTGTTCCGGCTGTTCTATTATTTGCCTTTACCCACTTTATCATTATATCCACATTACTGATGATTATTTATCAAAAATCTCATTGTGTAAATATTTTGTGAAAGCGCCAATAGTCATCCCTACAATACTGTCGCAATATCGATATCGAGGTATTTGGTCAAAAATATTGTGATATTTGATTTTGTCCATATCGCCCAGCCCTACTTACAACTGAACATTTAGCCCACTTTGTAGAAAATACCGAGATATATATCGTGTATCGCCATTCAGCCTAAAAATACCGAGATATGATATTTGGTCCATATCGCCCAGCCCTAAAAGGTATCATCAGGTATATACATAGATATATTATTGATAGCTAGCTAAAGAGAAATTATAGGCCTATAGCTACTAGCCAGCTGACACTTATTTGCCACTGTAAAATGACCTTCGAGTCAAGCTAGATGCCTCATTTAAACTTCAAAGCTAGCTATCAATAGCTTACCAAAACCATCAATAAAATACTTGATTGATTATAAGCTAGCTAGAGAAAATGACACAGAGTTAGCTGGCAAATATGTACTTTATTATTTGTTTTCTTATTTACAGTGTCAAGACAGCACAGTACTTCCACTGTATACAGATGCTGCCTGGATGTTGCAGGATGCAGTTTATCTAGACCAGTAGGTGGCGCATGGCCTTTCTTTACTGACCTAACACCAGCATCATTTGTGAACATGACATACTGTAGGCCTAGAGGTCTGCTAAATGAAAACAATTAAGATACTTTTAAAAGGGCACCATCTAATCAACCTACACTTACTATGAACTCACATGTAAATAGACAACACATGCACACACACACATGCATGCAAACACTCACAAATGCACACACACAAACACACTAAGCGAGAGTCAGTCTAGGTGCTAGCCTGGCTGACACACAGACCAACATGGTAAACAGCGAGTCAGTGCATCAACCAAGCTGTTAGGCCCCTATGGTAGAAAAAAAAAAAAGTTTCCTTGTGACCTTAGGGCAAAAATGAAGCATGGAAGCGTCCCATTAGAATCCCCCTTCGGATGAAAAAGTGAGGGTCTCATATTCTACTAGGCTGCCCCTACAGTAGAAAAAAAACATGCTTCATTTTTGCCCTAAGGTCACACATGGGTATTTGAGCCGCTCAAGTGCCCTCTCTGGTGTGACATTAGGGCAAAAATAAAGCATGGAAGAGGCATCCGGTGGCAAGTGGTAAGTCCTGATCGCAGTGGCACAGGTTGGAATCCGGCCTGTGCCCTTTGCAGCATATCATCCCCCTCAGGGGCAGTCGCTCCCCACACCTCCCAACCCACTTTGCTGTGGTTGTACGAGCTGTAGTCTTCCAGATCAAGTACTTTAGTATATGAGTGTTTAATTAATATTTACCGTTTTGACCTCTGTGTAGTTGTCCAGGCCATACTCTCCCAGCTCCCTGCCGTTTCCTGAAGCCTTGTAACCTCCAAATGGAGCTTGGGCCCCAAACACATCATAGCAGTTAATCCTGCAGATGGACACACACACACACACACAAACAAAAACCAAAATTTAGAATATATGCAAACTCAAATTATGTTATAGAGAAGGGTCGTTATAATGTACTTTGTATCTGATAAAATGAACTTTTTTGAATGAAATTTTCAGATGGAGCAACAGTAGTGTTCACTGCACCAAGGCTCTAATTCAGAGTTGCCGCACGTTCTTCAGCCAAGACAAAAAAGCCTGCGTGAGATCAGACCCGCATATTGTGACTAGTGTGGAGCTCTGAGCTGAGGAGGTGCAGGGGAGAATATTTAAACGACCCCTCTCTCGCACCTGCCCACTGTGTAGCCGGGTTTCTCACAAGGTCACACTCACTTTAAGAGAAGCACTTGCCTTTAATTTTGAGAAAGTGAAAGGTCTATAGGTCTATAGAGAAACATGGCGTAGATTAAACAGGCCTAAAAGTTGTGCCATACAGTATTTGCTATATTTTGATAGCCCTCTATTAAAGGATAATTACGGATATTTTCTGTGGTTCTCAACGTGGGGTCCGGGGACCACCAGGGGTCCTTGAGGGGGTTCCAGGGGGTCCCCAGTAAATTTATGAATTGTTAAACTTCACCATTATTTCATTTACAAGAAGTTAACACAATTAGAGAATGTAGAAGAATCACTGTTATCTCTCTACCTACAATACAGAAAGTCATGGAATTCTGGACAAAATCACATCTAACAATCAAAATAGTCTCAGATTTGGGTTTGAGAGACAGAATCTCATTAAATGGGGGTCCGTGGCCCTAATGTGGACTAAATTAGGGGTCCTCGATATGAAAAAGGTTGAGAATCACTGCTCTAATTAGCATATTTTATGGGCTTGCATCATTGCATCCTTCAATCATTAGGCCTATAATATGCTAATCTGTGTTTTTATTTAATTTGATTTCAATATCAAGTGCTACAATTTGGAAAAGGGTTGAGGCCTAAGAGGTTGCTTCTATTAAATACTATATCAGTTAAATCAATAAAATGAAGATTACAGTATTACAGTGAGTATCGAACGCAAGCCTCATCAAAAACATACGGTGGTTTGCCATTGTGTGTCTTGTGGTGTGTTTTGCTTCCTTGTGTTTGTGTTCCATCATTCTGTTAGATGACTGATTGTTGATCAGTTCGATCTCAGCAGGCTCATTCTCTGTTAAGTCCTATGAGACATGCTTGGTGATGATTAATAAATTAACTTGGAACTTAAGAGGCGCCTAGCGAGAGCTTTGGTACATGGACATGGCTGAAGTATGAATGCCTCTGAATATGAGCCTTACAGTGATATAGCAGTCTGGGGGTTAGCCATGAAACAACAATCACATAATAATTGTAGAAATAATAATAATAATCCTACCAGACTGTGCCGGCGCGGAGACCGTTAGAGACATAGTTGGCCTTGTCAATGTCTTTAGTGAAGACAGCTGCTGCGAGACCATATTTGGTATCATTAGCTCTGTGCATTACCTCCTCCAATGTTTTAAACTTCAGGATTTGCATCACTGGGCCAAAGATCTGGAGAGAGCAGGAGAGGAGAAGACATGACGGAAGAGAAAGAAAGGAGAAAGGAGGAGGGGGGTGAAAACAAGAACAGAGAGGGAAAAATAATGGTTTTATTTTTGGGATATGGAGTGTAAACCAATGTTAGACGGCGAGGATCTGAGGCCACACATCACCCCCAAAGCGCTTTACGGACAATAAAAACACATCAATAATAAAAGAAATGAGATGAAATAAAACAATAAGATGAAATAAAACAAGGAAATGCAATCAGAGAACAAAAGAGTACGATAAATAAAAACACGCAAGCATTAAATTCAAGTAAAAGCAATGCTAAAAAGGTATGTTTTAAGTTCCCTCTTAAAACAATCCAATGTTGGCAGACCATTCCAAAGCCTAGGCCCATATACAATGAAGAATGCCCAGCCAAAGCTCTTAGTTCTGTGTCTACGGATAGTCAGTAGGTTTCTGCCAAAGGATCTGAGGGTGTATACCTTAAAATCGGATAAATAAGGGGGAGCAAGGCCTTAAAAACTAAGAGAAGAATTATAAAACCAAACCTAAAATGAACAGGCAGCCAGTGTGATGCTTTCAAGGCAGCAGGCAGAGTTTTGGACCAACTGTAAGTGATTGATAGTGGATATTGGGAGACCAGAGAGTAGGCCACTACAGTAATGTACTAGTGATACTAGTGATAAAAGCGTGTATTCGTTTCTCAGCACTCTCCTGTGCCATATCTCTGCTAACCTACCTCCTCTCTGGCAATGGTCATGTTGTCCTGGACATCTCCGAAGACGGTTGGCTGTATAAAGTATCCTCTGTCAGCAGCCACGCCTCCTCCACACATCAGTTTGGCTCCCTCTCTCTTCCCAGTGCTGATGTAGCCCAGAATCTTGTTGAACTGCTCCTGATCCACCTGGAGAAGTCGAGGCAGAGGGAAGAGGTCGACTAGGTGCGTGCGGTGTTAGTTTATGTTAAGGCTGTCCGTCGAGTTTCAGTGTCTCAGTTTCACACACGGAAAGGTTTTGGGCGCTTTCGCAATGTTTTTCTCCCACTGTTGTAATTGCCCTATTGAATGTGTTGGAGCCTAGAGAAGCTATCCAAAGCCTGGCGCTCAAGCTCAATCCTGCTTCAAGATAGGAATGAATTTTCCAATAAAAAATAAGTGTAAAAAAAAAAAAAAAAAAAAAAAAAGATATGAATCACAATCAATGGGTATGAGTAAAACAGAATCAGTATTGAAATAAGCCAAAATTACTTATTTTTTTATCACTCACGGTTAGGGTGTGTGCTATTGAATGCTTTGGGACAGAGCTTATTTAGGATGTGCATTATCAGGGCTGAAAAATACATTTTGGTAAGAGAACATAGAGGCTATGACCCGTAGAGTACCATTGTCCCGGTGTGTGTGTGTGTGTGTGTGTGTGTGTTTGTGTGTATTACCTGAGGTCCCTGCTCGGTGTTCATGTCAAAGGGGTTTCCCACCACGCGTCTGTTAGCCCGCACAACGCTGCGCTCCACAAACTCATCGTAGATGTCTGCCTGGACATAGGTTCGAGAACCAGCACAGCAACACTGGCCTTGGTTGAAAAACAAAGCAAAGTGGGCCTGCTCCACGGCATCCTCCACTGGGTGGCAAAGGGCAAAAGAGAAAGAAAAAGTTCATTTTAACATTGGCATGGAAAATAATCTTTAAGGGGAAAAAAACGACTGTTGAACGTCAGTACAAAATGAGGACTCTGGAAAGAAGCCCTTGCTCATGGTTCTGACATTTATTGTCAGAACCATGTTTTAGATAGCTGAAATATTGTCTGCTGATTCTCAACCTTTTTCATATCAAGGACCCCTCATTTAGTCCACATTAGGGCCACGGACCCCTATTTGATGAGATTTTGTCTCTTGGACCCAAATCTGAGAATATTTGTATTGTTAGATATGATTTTGTCCAGAATTCCATGACTAGAGAGATAACAGTGAAACTATGATCAATATAGTCATTCTTCTACATTCTATAATTGCTGTAAACTTCTTGTAAATGAGATAATGCTGAAGATTAAAAATTCATCAATTTGCTGGGGACCCCCTGGAACCCCCCCATGGACCCCTGGTGGTCCCCGGACCCCACGTTGAGAACCACTGCATTACAGCTGTGCTGGATATGTCTCGATGTGATGTCATAGTCTGTTTGGCCATTTATCCACGGGAATAAGAAAAATAGACCAAACACCAAAATGATCCCAGAAATGCAAGGTACGTTGCCAGTAGCAATTTTCTTTTTTTAAGTGTTAGTGTTTTACAGTTGGGTTCCTTTAAAATAAAGATGCAGTTTCCTTGTAAACCGCCAACACAAAAAGTCAGTCTTTACATAAAAAGCACAATGATTCTGGGAGAGAAACACTGTCTGCAGTTCAGTGAAATAACAGATACAAAGCCAGTACTCTGTACTGGGACCACTATTAGCGTTACAATTCAATTGTGGTGTGGGCCTTTTACGTGTGATTATATGCAATACAATCCACTGTGTGTGTACTCTAGTTAAATACACACATAATGCACTACTTTCATCTGACATAAGTGTCTGATGTGTCTACATACGGTTAGCTGTTAGTACTCTTCTCTCCCAATTACACACACACACACACACACACACACACACACTGTATACATACTATTTGCATCAGACAGGATGATATTAGGACTCTTTCCTCCCAGTTCAAGAGTGACTTTCTTCAGGTTACTGCTGCCTGAAGCCTGCTGAATTAGATGGCCGACCTGATGTAGACAGACAGGGAGAGACAGATATACACTGAAGTGACTACAAAGACTAATTCAGTGGTTTTGAAACTGTTTCAGCCATACCTCCTTAAACCAGCTTTTTATGCCCAGTACAGTATTTGGGTTGTCTTTTGGACTGGAAGGAGGTGGAAAGAGCACCAAAATAAAATATCCTACTCAAGTGGAACTAAGAAGTGAGTTCTGAATGACAGTAATGTTTAAATTTTACTTGTTTCTTAAACTGCAAAGTATCATGTGCACTCTCGCTCTGGTATGATGCCGAAGGACTTTTATTCTGAAGGGCTGTGTTCATGCAGCAGTGTAGAATCAACATTGGCGAGCTAGCATTAGCTTTAGCTCCCAGCTCCAGAAAACTGTGTTTTTGGGAAAACAAAAAGGCTTTATTGGAACTTTGATGGTATCTAAGGCCTAGGA
Source organism: Centroberyx affinis (assembly GCF_046629955.1). Lineage (NCBI taxonomy): Eukaryota > Metazoa > Chordata > Actinopteri > Beryciformes > Berycidae > Centroberyx > Centroberyx affinis. The sequence continues at coordinate 40,101 of NW_027283313.1, read as the reverse complement.
GGCAGGGTGAAAGTTTGGCGGAACAGCCATGTGGAAACCACACACAAAAATGAAGGGCTTGGTAGGTCGTTTTGTATAGAAGTGTTTGGGACTATACTTTGGGGCTATACTTTTCATGACCTGGACCATAAATGTTGTCTTCCACCATCTAAAAATCTATAAATCTATTCTTTCACTACCTGGACTTTGTGCCCTCTAGTATGGAACATCCAATTTCTAGAAAGCTTAACATCTCTTTTATTGGATGCATCAATCTGGTGTTACCTACCTAACATGCTAAATCAAGAATTTAGCACATATCACTGTGCTAAATCTGAAAGTGCAATTATTTGCGGATTAGTGCGGACCTTGACTCCAATTTCATACAGAACCTCACCTACAAAATTACTGACAAACGTAAATATCTTACCAAATCAACCTAGTCATACTTTATTTTTAAGCTGAATTTTCTTGGAATGGTTGAAAAATATTGAGAAATGGAGGACCCTTCCTTTCTCCATGGTACAATTTACAATTTCCCATTTGGCAGACGCTTTTATCCAAAGCGACTTACACATGAGATTTTAATACAACACAAGCAAGGATCGGTAGGCCGCATACTGTAAATGCAATCAAAATGGTCTCACTTCCTAGATTTTTTCACCTCTTTCAAAGCCTACCCAATTTTCTACCAGGATCTTTTTTTAAAACTTTAAATAGATAGTAAGTATCCTACCTCTGTGGATCCAGTGAATGCCAACTTGTCAACATCCATGTGCTTAGCAATGGCGGCGCCCGCTGACGGCCCCAGGCCAGGCAGGATATTCACTACACCTTCTGGAAAACCCACCTAGAAATACACACAGTTTACTGCAGAAGCACATTACATACAAGAATGTAATTCAAAGAAACTACAGACTCTACACAGTCCAATTACATTCATGGTTTTGCAAGCTACAGCAACAAACAATTTCACACATTGTAGAAGTGCTAATATCAGCCATAATATTAGTACATGTTAGTATACAATAGTATACATTGAAAACAAATCTGGCCAGTTTTGTGCTGGGCCATCCCCTTTCTTTAAATAATTTGTAAATGGTGACCATAATTTGATTGGGCAGGTTTAATGACCATTAGTCCACTGAAGCTATGCACCAAAAGTTTGTGTAAATGGGTAAAAGATAAATTAATAAATGAATAGGTAAATAAAAACAGGCAATTAAAAAAAAAAAACAATTCAAAACGGCGGAACAATTCAGTATGGTGGAAACATTTTGTATCATGTCAATTGGATATATGGTTTGTGACATTTCTTTTCATATTTGACCTTTACTTATAAATAACCACCCCCATAAGGTCAGGAGGGTTTGGTGGGTAGCTGACACCCACTGTTACCTATCACTTTGCCAAATGACAAGTTGCTATCATGTGAACACTGAGAGGAAATTCAGCAAAAGTGACAAGGAAAAAGACACCAGAATTAACCATTAAACAAGAATAAACCAGCACAAAATGCAACATACCAAAACAATAGGGGTTTAAAATGTAGTAACAGCTAACAGAACTCTAACAAGTCGATCTTCCACCACGTTAGTAAATGATATATTTATAGATTAACCATTTGCCTACATTCACCCGAGCACACAGCATGTACCTCTTTAATGAGGCTGGCCACATAGAGCGCAGTGAGTGGCGTCTGCTCCGCAACTTTCATCACCACTGTGTTACCGGTTGCGAGGGCAGGGCCAAGTTTCCAGGCTTGCATCAACAGAGGGAAGTTCCACTGCAGGGAGGGAGAGAGAGGAAGAGGGGAAGAGAGAAAAAAAGAAAAAGAAAGAAAGCGAGAGAGAGGGAGAGAGAGAGAGATTTTGCACAACTGGTTCAAGAGGTTTCTATTATCAGCAGCTCAGTCATTCAATAGATAAGATCTAAGAAATGTTTCTGTTGCAAATATCTCTGTTCTTTTCCCTCGCCCCCACCGCCCCACAACACACACACACACACACACACACACACACACACAAGCTCTATTGGACAGAGCTTTGAGTTTGTTTTCCAAGACACTCTGCTTTTGAATACATGGCCTTACAATGACCTGTGGTTCTCCCTCCCTCCTCTCAACCATTCCTTTTTTCTTCCCTGTGTGTGCACTCAAATGTAATCAATTATTATTATTTAACCTCTCCCAGTCAGGCGGTGGATGGAGTTGGCCTGCCCATTCTGCATCAAGCAGCAAAAACCAGCCGAGAAATGTTGAAATGTTCTTAAGCATATGACAAAAGGAGCTGCACAGCATAGGTCAGTACTTTGCCTTTTTGTGTTCATTCACCCGCCAACTGTGCGTTCACACTATGAAGCAACTCCCGTATTTTGTAACAACCACCGCAATATGTAATAATTTATTACAAAATACGGGGAAATTTATTACATATTGCGTTCAGGCTGTGTATTACAAAATACGGCAGATTATTACAAAATGCGGGTGTTATTACATAATGAAGTGAAAATGTATTACATTTTGTCGAGTTATTACATAATGTGGTGTTACACAGCCATTCAAAGGTTCCAAGTTTTCCACAACTTTTATTTGATAGACCACAGGAACGTGCCAGCAGCAGGTGGATGGCAGCGATGGCCTGAATAAATGTGAAACAATTTCGCACATATTTCCAAGTTGGAAGTGTATTTTTCCCAAAGTTTTTTTTTTCCCCGTTTATTTGCAGGTTGTCAAATCTGCATTTACAAATCACCGGACATGTGTGGATTTGGTTGCATTTGTTTTGGGATTTTTCAGAAATTCAGTCTTCCAATCCACAAATGTGTGTTGCGTTCATGTGCTGGTGGGGAGGCGTTCTGCTGACCCTAACCCTGCTCCCATGCTTGCCTGCTCTCTGCCTCCTCTCTGCCTGAGAGAGAGAGAGACATTAGCGGTCGGTTAGCCGTCTCTCTGAGCTCCCTCTCCAATGGTATGTTTTTTCCAGGTTCACAGATTTCCACGCTTCCCATTCATTTTCTATGCAAGCGGCCGGGTTTCCAGAGGCAGTGCGTCATGTTGGCTGCTCCACATTTGCATAAAGTTGAGGTCTACTTGGAAATTTCCCACGAACACCCTCAACAGCTGACTTGGAAGTGCCGGATGTCGGCCCCTGCCCACCAGCACGTGAACGCAACACACATTTGTGGATCAGAAGACTGAATCTCTGCCAGGGTCGTCTGAAAAATCTGAAAACTAATGCAACTAAATCCATTTGTCAGGTGATTTGTAAATGCGGATTCGACAACCTGTAAATAAATGCAAAAAAACAACAACAACAAAATCTGCACATGAAGCACTTTTTAAGACAAATCTGAGCCCTACTCCACCCTTGCCAGTGACCACATGACCAATTGTATTTAAATGAGCGTTTTGCTCCAAGATAAAGACCAACTTCTATTCTACACCCCCACACTAGTGCGATCTGTCCAAACCCCCTCCTTACCGGGATGATCTGTCCACAGACTCCAATGGGCTCATGTCTGGTGTAGCAGAAATAATCTCCATCGATGGGGATGGTCTTTCCCTCCCATTTGTCGGCCCAGCCTGCGTAGTACCTACACACACACAGACAGACATTTTTGTAACAATAGCTGTGTTCCATACATATCCATTTTTTGTAAATTATGATGTATTGGATTAGAAAAAAATACATGGAAACAGCAAAATTCAATAAAATCTACTCAATGTGGTTGTATGACCATTAGTTGGTTCATTAGAATAGGATACATGTTGTTTCTAACATGTATAAGTCTTAGGGCTGGGCGATATGGTTGAAATCAATATCATGATAATCATAAGGATTTTTCTCGATATCAATATATATATATCACGATATGGTTCATGTATGCAAAATCACGTTAAATAATCAAATTAATGTTCATCTCATTGAACTGAATGGTGTGATGTCAAACAAAACAGAAATATTCAAATAATATTCCTACCATACCTCATTTTATGAGAGTTTTGAAGTAAAATTTGCTTGTCATCATCAATTTAGACAGCAGAAATGTGTCACGATATCAAAATATTAGGCAACTATTTAACAAAGACAAACAACAAAGCCAGAACAAGTCATAGAAAAACTATAATAACAATAACAATAATAATGATAATAATAATAATAATAATAATAATAATACAAAAACAAAGATAAGACACAACGAACAGTGTACGATCACATGCTCCCATCACCACCCGGCTTTGGCCAGGCATGGTGGTTGCACGACCATTAGTTTATTAGTACATTAGAATATCATACGTATATTAATATCAACTGGTATTAAGTCTCCATTGTGGTTCTATCACAATTAGTTGGCACATTAGAATATCACCAAGGTCGTTTCTCTGTTTTCATGAAATATGACCAACATCAGCTGACAAGAACAACTTGGCCAACACTAATCAATACTAATCAATTCTTGAAAGACACATTTTCCTGCTAGATGTGTTGGAAGTATTTACTCACAGAAACCCAACTGACAACAACACACCTAATTCACAATTGATTTTTTTTTGGACCATTTCAAAATTTTGCTTAAAATTCTCTTGACAGTTGGAGGCAAAACCCCCTGAATATCACAGCTGGCATTTCTATTTTTATTATTGTCCTTACTTACCTATTTATTATTATCTTACCTATTTTTTTAATCTTTCTTTCTTTTTTGATGCCATGTTACTAGATGAATTCAGTCTTGCTTCTGGATGTGTTTTTGATTTTGCTTGAAAATTTTTCTTTTCCTTGTAACCGTTTTAATTATTTTATGTAAAGCACTTTGAGTTACATTCTATGTGTGAATGGTGCTCTAAAAATAAAGTTATTACTATTATTACGAGCATTAGACCATGTGGGAAAATGTATTCTTTGGCAAGTTAACTCTCTGATCCACCATGTCCTTCGTTTCTCACTCCCTTTCCCCCTCGTCACATGTGTACAGCTGTAAAACCCTGTGTGTGTGTGTGTGTGTGTGTGTGTGTTACCTGAAACATTTAACCACAGTGGGGACATCCACGCTGTAGGAAATGGCATATGGCTTCCCATTGTCCAGGGTCTCCAGTTCCTATGACAACAACAGTGACATAAGTAACTACAGGGTAAACTTAGTGTAACATTGAGGCATCAAGTCTGACTTTTATTTGGCAGTACAGTTCCTATGGTGTTATCTATTACTTTCATAATTGGTGTTGGGTAACAATATTGTAACAACCTCATCCGTCTTCTGAATTAGAATATTTACAGGGTTCCTACACATTTTCAATTAAAAAATTCCATACTTTTTCCAGACCTTGATCTGTTTTGAAGATTCTGTCTGGTGTTCAATATGATTTACGCAGATAGACATCTTGCCCCTGCTAACTAGGTCATATCACTGTATAGATGAAGATTGTTCTTCACAGTGACAAATATCAGAATATGTGAGATGATTGGCAGGGTTCCTACACGGTTTCCATTTTAAAATTCCATATTTTTCCCAGACCCTATGTTCTTGACTGGATTTGATTTTGGTGGGTATTTGATATAATGCATGCTGACAGCGGCTGGGTAATAAGAGCGTCCCTCTATCTGAACATTATTCTTCACATCAACAAAAACTGTGGACTCAAAGTGGCTCTACAACAACATAAAAGCTAGAATTATGTGTGTATCGGACCTGAACCGCAACATTTTCCATACTTTTCCAGACACTTTTTCAAATTCCCAAACTATTCAAGACCTGGAAATGATCAAATTCACTTTTAATACTTTTCCAGACCTGCGTAGGAACCCTGCATTTATGAGAGGATGAAAGGAGTTTATTCCCAGAGAGAGATCTCACCCCGATAACGTGAAACAGCTTCATCCTTGGCAGTGGTGTAGCCAGGATTTCATCACTAGACCCTAATCTAGACTGGATGTTGGAGCCGAGGCACTTCCATTGTAGTGAAAAGTGAGTACTCCGCCATATTACTTTTATTTTTGGATGTGGATTTGTGTGCGTGTATGCCAGAAAATTACTAAAAAAAAAAAAAACTAGCCCCGTTTGGCCTTGTAGGCTGTCTGGTCTAGTTAGGATGTGTCTTATTGTCTCACAGCAAGGTAGGCAGCATCCCTCTCAATAGCATCAGCCAGCCGGCTGAGCAGCAGGCCGCGGTGAGAGGCGTCCATCCGTCGCCACGGTGACCCAAACCTGAAGGCATCGCGTGCCGCTTTCACCGCCTTGTCCACATCCGCCTGCGAATATAGGACCATAACATAATTAGCTTCATGAGTTGGCCTTTTTTTTTTTTTTTTAAGACAGTGTATTGTGGTAGTAAGCTCACCACACAGATTTCCCAAAACAACAGAAATGCAATTGAGTTGTGTTTTACCTTGCTGATTAGCATACAGCAAAGCTACATCAAGCAACACACAAACACCTCTGCACAGTTTAACTGCAATGTCACCCACACACACTGCAGCATGTTTGAATGGAACTGTACATCCTACTACTATAATTGGAGAGTGGTTTGTGTGTTTGTGTGTCCCACCATAGAGGAGAGGAGAGGAGAAGAGAGGAGGAGAAGAGAGGAGACAAGGAGAGGAGAGGAGGAGAGGAGAGGAGAGGAGAGGGAGAAGAGAGGAGACAAGGAGAGGAGAGGAGGAGAGGAGACAAGGAGAGGAGAGGAGAGAGGAGACAAGGAGAGGAGAGGAGGGGGAGGAGAGGAAAGGAGGAGACAAGGAGAAGAGGAGAGGAGACAAGGAGAGGAGAGGAGGAGAGGAGAGAGGAGACAAGGAGAGGAGAGGAGGAGAGGAGACAAGGACAGGAGAGGAGAGGAGAGGAGAGGAAGAGACAAGGACAGGAGAGGAGAGGGGAGAAGAGAGAAGACAAGGAGAGGAGAGGAGAGGAGGAGAGAGGCAAGGAGAGGAGATGAGGAGAGGAGAGAGGAGACAAGGAGAGAAGAGGAGGAGAGAGGAGAGGAGAGGAGAGGGGAGAGGAGACGAGGAGAGGAGAGGAGACAAGGAGAGGAGAGGAGGAGACAAGGAGAGGAGAGGAGAGGAGAGGAGGAGAGGAAAGGAGAGGAGAGGAGAGGAGAGGAGGAGGTCAGTATGTATACAGTATGTCAGAGTGTATATACCTCATCAGCCTCAGCAACTTGACAGATGACCTCACCGGTTGCTGGGTTGATCGTAGGGAAGCTTTTCCCGCTCACAGCATCCTGCCATTGGTTGTTGATGAACAACTGAAAAAAAAAAAATATGCGATTACAAGTGCTGCATTTACACCAAAACACACCATTTTGTTCCCAGTCGGTTAAACCAAATGTTTACTGAGAGGGATGCAAAATAACCACCACCACCAAACACCAAGCAGGATGGATCCATGGATTCATATCATGTACGCCACATTATGACCCTGCCATCAGCATGGCACCATGGGGGGGGTAGATGGACACACTGGTGTAGGAGTGATGACTTGAACTGAAACATGAATGAAATGTGCAAGGAAGGGGCATTTTTACATTAAAATTAATATGTAAGTGCTCGCAGTTAACAAAGAATCTTCTGAACCAGCATGAGGTGGCACTGCATTCCCAATGCAGTGTAGCATTAGCAGTAGGGCAGCCTAATTATTAACGGTGCATTAGACAATCATTAATCCGATAACCACAATGAACCTGCATTCTAGTGCAGTGGTTCTCAACGTGGGGTCCGGGGACCACCAGGGGTCCTTGAGAGGGTTCCAGGGGGTCCCCAGGCAAATTGATGAATTGTTAAACTTCACCATTATTTCATTTACAAGTTTACACAATTATAGAATGTAGAAGAATGACTGTTTTGATCATAGTTTCTCTGTTATCTCTCTACCTACAATACAGATAGTCATGGAATTCTGGACAAAATCATATCCAACAATAAAAATATTCGCATATTTGGGTCCGAGACACAAAATCTCATCAAATGGGGGTCGGAGGCCCAAATGTGGACTAAATTAGGGGTCCTTGATATGAAAAAGGTTGAGAATCACTGTTCTAGTGTATCAAGGCGTTCATGTTCATCCACTTCTCTGCTCAATCCACTGCTCTCTTCTGGAAGCAGAAAAATTGCGGGAGGGAAAAAACATAAATAAATAATCCCTGCCCCACGTGTGTGTGTATGTGTTTCTGTGCAGTCTGCTTCTAGTTACACATTTTAGTCGCACCATCTCCAGAAATGGTCGCACTCTGGAGACATGTATGCTTTGATTCTGCAGCCAACATTACATAACATAACATTACATAACATAAGATTTGGACTTGATAAGTGCTTGAAATGTAGGGCCAGCCAACTGCACTGATGATGGAATGTGTGAATTTTCCATACTTTCCTATTCTTCCTAGTCTTTATGTCCACTACAGTAGCCTAGGGCTGGGCATACACCATACAACTTTCAAAATCCTAACAGATTATGAAAAGACTGGGCGTATACACTAACTTTCTGCAGATTTTTTTATGACGAATGAAAAACTGGGGATCACACACTTAACAACTACACCAGATGAGGGATCACACACTACTCGACTTGTCACTGCAACTGAACCAAACTGAACGCACCAAACTCACATGAAAACACGAGCTCTCGCAGTACGCTACGAGATGCCGGTAGCAAAGCAAACACGGGGATACAGCATAGATATAAATTCACATTATACATTTATATGGGTACTAGAGCTTGCTGTGGTTGTTGCGCCACCATCTGCATGGAATAAAGGAAGAAACAGAGGGCAAAACAGTCTGTGTTTTTTTCGGCCATTCCATTTTCTTTTCAGAAACAGAAAATAAAAAATGGAAAACGAATGAGGATTTCATTTTCATTTCAAAATCCATCCAAGTATACAAGGCATTGTCTGGTTTTCCTGGTGAGAAACGGCAGATACATTTACAAAGGACTTGATTTTCCTTTTCTCCTTTGTAAAACAGAAAACAAAATAACAAACATTTTTTAAAAAGCCTATTTTGGGATTGCAACCTGAATACAGAGCTGTGCGTCTTTCAGCACCATCAAGGCCTGGAAAGCGGAAAGGAGAGAGAGAAGCAGAGAGGGAGGAAAATAGAATGACCAACAAATACACAGACCCAAAATGCATTTACATAAAGGTGTGGAAGTCAGTCTGGACTGCACAGACTGCAGAGGAGCTGCAGGTGAGCAGCAATGTCAATCAAATACCTGTTGCTCCATGATGGAGCCAAAGCTATGAAGTGGGAGCTGAAAATGTTTGGAAGCGATGTTGGCTACGGTGCCAGATGATTATGTTGCAAAACCGGACTGCGCGCATGAACATATAGGCTGATAAATAATAATTATAAAACCTGACTTTCTGGTCTCAAATCTGTATCTGGCAGCCAAGGTTTTGTGGAATCAATAATTGAGTCTTCCCTGTATTTTTTTCCTGTGTGCCTTGGTACCAGAAAGATCAGTAGGCCTATCTATAAATGTATTGTATGAAGAATTAACTAGTTGATTGCTCCTTGGTGTGGGCTAAACACTGTATTGGCTTGTTTTGGCATAGCCTCATAGTTTTTCATTGGCTATTGACGGGATCCATTCACATTTGAGTTGAGACGAGTACACACTACTCGACTGTGTTGATTCAGCTTGTAAAAATCAAACATGTTTGATATAATCGTAGTGACTCTGACTCACGTCGGGAGGCAAGAGATTAGAGTCTGTTCCCCTAACACACTTATAGATTTTCTGTGCCAACTGGCCACACCGACTGCCCCAAAATCTGCAGACTAGAGCAGACCAGGACAGACTCGGCCCGATGGTGAATCCTGGCTAAAATCGGGGCAATAGTTGTCTAGTGTATCCCCAGCTTAAGTTGATTTCAATTATAGAAAAACAAATTGCAACACATCAATATATCTAGAAAATGTGGAAAAACAAATCAAGCAAAAACATTTTTGCTTGATTTTTATTTGCTGTTTTGAGAATTGCAGTTTTTGTTTTCTGAAATGTAGGCTACTTCCAATGAGTTGGATTTATAATGTGACATATAGGTTCATTAAATCAATTCTGAAACCTCTAAACTTTCATCAAGACTCATGCTGCTGACTGTATAGAGGAGTGGCCTATTAGGGCCTAGCCTATTAGGGGGAGATTCAAATATTCTGAGAATAAATTAGACGTTTTGAGAATAAAGTCAAAACTTGAGGAAAAAAATAAAAAATAAAAATTGAGATTCAAGTCGAAATAAACTTTTGAGAAAAAAAGTCAGAATAAAACTTTTGAGAAAATTAGTCGAAATAAACTTTTGATGAAAATAAGAAAAAAAAAATCAGGCACTGCATGTGTAGCTTAACTGTCAAGTGTTAATTACTTAGCTAAAAGTTTATGTTGATTTCAATTTTTTTCAGCAACAATTGACATCAGACATGTATTATTCATGAGGTAATGAGCAAAAACTCGCTTTTTATCAACAAAGCATACCATCAAGCTTTAGGCTATTTATACAGGAAATACTACCTCGGTTGTATGATGAATGTAAACAAATTCAATCTGCAATTGGAGCCTTCAATCACTCACAAGACATATTTTATGGAAATCCGCAATTGGGCGCCATTCTATCTGGTTTCTCTGCGAGAGAGAATACTACCATATTTGACCACTAGGGGGCAAAGGTGTGTTTTCAAGTTGCGATGTTATGACCCATAAAAAGTCTGTGGGTATATGTAAGGCAAATTTACCACTGGACTGTAACCACAATGCAATGCAATGACAAATACTAGAAAATAAAACTTTTGTATTTTTATTATATTATTAAATAGTGTATATTATGACATGGAAAAAGGTGGGAAAAGGTTTCACTCATTTCATAGGGAGTGAAATGCTGTTCTGAGGTGTAGGCTTGTGTTCAGTTAAGCAATCCAAAGTTAAACTGGCACTCCCTTGTTTGCAATGGGAGTTTGGCCGGACTTTCTGTCCCACACTGTCCCTTTCTACTCAACAGGTTAACTAGCTGTCTCCTACCATGTGCCACAGAGGCCCAACGGCGTCAGCAACTTCTCATTCCAACCCGACTACAGCAGCTCAGTACACAAATTAACTGTAAACCAGAGAGTTAACGCCAGTTATTAAGACCCGCTGCTGTAGTTTACGGCCGGACCTTGGCCCTCCTCTAGCACGTCTTTTCAAGCTAAAGCAACCTTTGTAACTTTTACCTGACTCCCCATAGACAGACACGGTAACGTCAGCATATTTAGCAGCACAGTAACAAACTATAACCTCACAGGTACCATTACAATTTGCATTCATGTCGAGTTGTTTGCACTTGTTGCACCGTTTGCTGGCACGGTGGCGAATATCCACCGTAAACAACGTGTGGTATTTTTTTTAGCAAACGATACCTTATTATATTGAACCTCGGGCTGGGTGTTGGGTACCGGGATGGCGGCCGCAGAGTAGTGACACACCGGGACTCGGTACAGCCCGGGAAGAGCCCGACAAAACACGGTACGGAGCATGGTGCTTCTCGCAGGACGGACAGACGATGGGAAACAGCCAACAGCACCACGGGTAACACCGAGCGAGGCTAGGCTGGACCTTCCCGAGCATGCGCAGTGGAGCGTTCAACACAGTCGCAGCAGATTAATAGCCTACTGTAAAGGAAGTGCAGAAGAAAACATCTAACCGACATACAAGAAACAAGAAAAAAAAATCACTTCCTCTACAGTAGTACTCAAAGTGTGATCCGGGATCCTCACGTGAGGAATAGTTTGATCTCCGTATAATTCAATGGAAATTATCCCAATTAGAGAATGTCTAAGAAATACTATTTGAATTACTATTATCTCCCCAGGTTACAATTCCCTATGGAAGCCCATTTCCGCCAGTGTGATGAAAAAAAGAGATCCTGTAATTCATTATTATGAGAAACTTTCTCAAAATAATGAGTTAGTATCTCAAAATAATGAGAAACTTTCTCAAAATAATGACTTAGCATCTCAAAATAATGACTTAGCATCTCAAAATAATGACTTAGTATCTCAAAGATACTAACTCATTATTTTGGGAAAGTTTCTCATTGTTTTGAGATACAAAGTCATTATTTTGAGAAAGTTTCTCATTGTTTTGAGAAGGTTTCTCATTATTTGGAGATACTAACTCATTGTTTTGAGATATAAGTCATTATTTTCAGAAAGTTTCTCACTATTTTGAGATAAGTCAAAATATTGAGAACGTTTCTCATTATTTTGAGATACTAAGTCATTATTTTGAGAAAGTTTCTCATTATTTTGAGATACTAACTCATTATTTTGATAAAGCTTATCATTATTTTGAGATACTAACTCATTATTTTGAGAAAGTTTCTCATTATAATGATACAGGACCGTTTTTTTCATCACACTGGCAGAAATGGGCTTCCATACTATTCAGTACAAAAACAAACAACTAAAATCTTCCCATGTCTGCATAAGTTCTATTGCACAATGGATAAAATCAATTCTGTTATGCCACTAGAAGTAACAAACATGATCTGAGGGGATGTTCACAGCTTTTCATTTAACTTTGCAGCCCTGGAGAGATTACACATACTCTCTTAAGAATGAGGAAATTCCAAAAGTTGTTTCAACAACATGTTAATCTATAAGGTATGAGAGGATCGGTGAGGGGTGACAGGAAAAGCTTGTGAGGTCAAGGAGGGAGATAAATAATATATATTTGTTCTCTGCTGTGCTTGGGTTGAAAGTCTATCCACAGCTGAGTGGATGAGTTTGCATTTTTGTAGGTAGACTTGGTTTCTGCCGACTATATATTGTATGTATGATGTCATGTATGTATTCATCCCTGAGAGACAGAAATATGGCTTTGTTTCATCTAGTCTCATGAACATTTTAATAAACAGATTTTTTTTAAGAAAATATTGAGCAAATTCATAGTTTTCTTATTGGAAAAAGTGTAGGATATATAAAGGGGCGTGACTAGAAAATGTTGGGATAAAAATAAAGTCTGAATAGCACCTTCTTACTGTGTGCATACATGCATGATAATCTTAGGTCACAGGGTAATATTGAATTGTTCTTGGTAGAAAGGACAAGATGGGTTTTGATATAACTTAATTTTAAGATACATTTATTTACATTTATTCCCTAAAATCTGTCGGTCTGTCTGTCTGTCTGTCTGCATAGTCTGTTTCTTCAAAGCCCCTACCAGGGACTTTGATATGTACCTTGATATTTTGTTATCTAGTCTGATGGACACATAAGCATATCTTGTGTTCATTCAAAGAGCCAGTTGGAATATAAGCTAAAGCTCGTATAACAAGTATAACAAGACATGTCAGCAAAAAATATTTTTCACTATTATTGAGTTATTCCATTTAACACACAGGGAGGTTGCCAGAACCTTCTCCAAAACAACTGAAGTCATTGGGGTCCGGTTCTTTAAAGTTCTAAAAAGGACAAAAATTACCATAAAATTACTAATTATACTGCTCGTGCAACATAATCTAAGTTTTCTGAAGGCAAACGACCGCACGGTGAGTGGGAAAGACTGATATTTACACCATTATTTAGTGCAAATCCTCACAACTGCTGTTTTCAAAAATGTTCATGCGCACCCAGATCTCGCGCATTCATGTGAATCTTCCACACGTGTGTTTACACAGCTAATGCATACAGGTCCACGTCACACAAACTGAAGTAGCTCTGCTGAGAGTGGCTTACTTATCAGACTTTCAAACAAAGAACAAAATGTCCAGTGACTTCGAGAAGAGAAACAACGGTTCTTTGCCTAGCCTTATTTATTTGAACCAGAATACACAGACAAGGAACTCGGACAGATGGATGAAGCAGTGGCAATAGCAGCTCAGCCAGATCAAACCAGCTGGCTCTGTCTGGACAGCGTTATTGTGCTTTAATCGCTTTTTGATTCAACTGTTGGAGATGACCAGTTGGCCCTGTGTGTGTGTGTGTGTATTGGACAGCAGCGCTCCTGGCGACCTCAAAGTATGTAAAGCTCTACAGTGAGGTGATGTCATTTTGAACACAATCAGCAGTCATGATGGCAAAAAACTAGGAAAATACGGCCCAGGTTGCAAATAACCAAAATGATCTTTTATCGCCTATCGGTCTGATGACGAATAGACAGATATCTGCATATGAGACGTTGTCTTGGCCCGGATGTCCGCTGGCTACACCGGAAACCCCGAAATATTGGCCGTCGCCCCCAGTGTCTAATCGTCGTCAGACCGATAGACGCTGGGTTCCGAGATTGTGTTGAGGCGAGGAGAGAGAAATTCCCAATGAACACGAAAGTTTTGGGTGGCACCCAGGGTGGCCAATACAATTAGGCTCCAACTATTGTATCGCCCCCCACTAGTGAGTCACACAGACCATTGTCTGCCATGTCTTCTCAGTCCATGGTATCAACCCATCAAAGCTCTGAATGTTCATGGAATTCATTGGAGAGGCTATACCTGAGACTCCCATGTGCAAGACTCCTGTCAGCAGAACTACAGTCATTGTTCATTCTTGTCATTGAAGTTATGACAACATGCAGGCTATCACTGACACATGCTGGCAGTCTTTTGGAAGAGATATATTCCAGCCAGAGGATGGAAAGCTGGGAGCACAAACATACAGCTGTGCATCATCTTTCTGCAAAAGGCTGGAGAACGTCATCTCCAATGGTGAGCTCAGCAATGTTCACAGGAGCTCACCGATAACATCTACTATCTCTTGATGAGTGGATGGACCTATCAGATTCGTGGACACTGATCTCCTTGATGTCTGTTGCCTTAACTGACATCGAGGAGTTGTCCTCAAAGATGCTGATCAATTAAGTAAATAATAACTTGTCAGCAAGACAGTTCTGAGGACTTTGAGAGTTTGACACTCATTGAGGAATTATTCCCAGTTTTCTGCAACTGATAGCTGTGGATCTGGAAGTTCAGGGGTCCCAGTTTCTCAGCCTAGTCTTGTAGAGTCTGCTGCCAATTCGACTTCACTATTTGAAGTTTTTTTTTTTTCTCTTGGTGGTGAACCTGTGGTCTGCTGTTGTTAAGCCAACTAATAATGTATCAAAAACGCTGGGTGACACTAGGGGTGTTGCGGTGGGCGGTGTTCCCGGTGGCATACGTTATTTTGTAATTAATAAAATAAAAGCACATAGTCAGAGCTTCCATGTTCAAGTTAGGCTTGTAAATGATGAACAACATACTAATCATTAATATGATGGTGATTGTTGGTGGGGGTTAATTGTTCTTATCTACAGTGACAGCAGTATCCAGTAGAATCCAATGGTAAACAGGGGAAACATGCCAGTCTTTGCAGTGCACTCATGCTAACTCTCCGAGTGTTAGGCAGTTTTACACATCTCCATGGCATCTCAGGATCTGGCTTTCGATAATGCTGTTGTCAAGGCCTTGACAACTAAGCTGCAGATGGATACTTCTCCCACGGCTTATTGCTTATTGCTAAGACTGATGGAACAACCTTCACTTTCCTGACTGGACTGAGCTCTGCTGCAAATCAAAGAAGGCCAGAAAAAGCAGCAGTGATGCTCCAACCTGCGGCCATGAGAAATTGGTCTTTGATAATGAAGCGGTCAGTCACAGAGAGTGGCTCACCTCCCCTGCCTCCAAAGAAGCCTAAACAGCCTGTCATTAGGTTCTTCACGTCTGTGGCCAAAGCTTTCACCAAGCCCTTGGAAAAGGCTTGCAAGGTTGAAGCAGGTTTCTGATTCTTAGCCTCTTATTTGCAAGTCAAGGAAATTGAAGTGAAAGCCTAAATGTGTTTTTACCTTTGTAAAACATGCAAGGACACATTTTCTTTCACACTGTTCAGTCACTATAATCTTATCAGTATTATTAGTCCAGGATTTTGTCATTATTTGAGCCACAGATACAACCACAGGACTGCAATGATTAGAATAGCCATATTTAATCAAATCAGCACTCTTGCATTGGTTTGGTGCATGAGACCCAGGCTACATCATGTATCAATGGCCATGGCCTCGTTTTTGCTCAAGGATAGCCAAGCATGTGCCACAGAGAGCAAAGAGTCTACAGGTTTTCATTCCAACCAAAGACAAGAGTGGGTGATTTCACTTATTAAATTACCCACTGCAAACCTGCAGACTTGGCACTCCATGGCACATGCATTTCCATGACTACAACACAAAAATTCTATAGCAGGGCGATCCGTCCGGCTGCTCAATCTGCACCATGCACAGGCAGACGTGTGGTGCAGATTGGACAGATCGGACAGTGACATACCTTGATCCATCAGAAAGTGGCCAGTCTGTTTATAACACAGAACATCTGACATATTGGTGGTGCAATTGTGAGCACAATATGACATAACGTTGACGGTGTAAAAAAATAATTGGAATTTTCATTCCAATTCATTTTCCAGTATAGCACGAAATCTGCATTATGCCCAAGTCTATCTCCTAGGAAAGCAGACATCCCTTTTGACACCAAAGAATTGCAGTTTGCCATACCCCAAAACATTTAACTCTTAAAAAGCCTCTGTCAGATTGTTCACAGCACCATTATATGCCCCTGATTTGAGATAGAAAACTTTATCAGGCCAGGCTGGAACCAATACCCTATTGCCCTTTAATTTTTCCCCTTCACTTCTGGATGAGAAGCTACTAATTAGAAACCAACTTCAACCTTGTGATCGTGATCCTTTCCTCAACACAGTGAAAAGTTATTGTTATAACAACAATAACTGGACAATGTAATGTCTGGTGAGAATATGACACTACACGTTTTAGAAAGAGTCCATAATAAAATAAAGTTTTTATCCTGGAAATCCAGGTTTTTAGATGTATCAACCATGAAGATATTGGCAAATGCTCTGGTCCAATGCAACTTTGATTATGCATGCACAAGCCATAGCATCTCTAAAAATCTATGCAATAGATTACAAACAGCCCAGAACAAGCTTATCAGAGTGGTGCTGAAACTCTCCTTACGCACCCACCTGATGGCCCAACATTTTAAAGAGCTTGGATGGCTCACTGTAGAGGATAGAGTGGCCATGTTGAAGTTGAGTCTGGTTCACAGTGTCATTTTTGACACTGCGTCCAATTATTTTAGAGGCTACTTCACACGAGTCAGTGAGTCCCATAATTATAGGACCAGAGCCAATGACACTGATGTGATAACCCACAGTTTTAGGACATTGATAGGAAAAAGCATGTTTGCTTACTCTGGAGCTGTTACTTGGAATGGTCTACCAGTGTCAATAAAAACCACAGAATCAAAACAGTTCAAATCGTCAGTAAAAAAAATATTTTTTGGAAAAACTGGTGCGATAATCTGCATTTGTACACAGGTGTTTTTTTTTCTCTAATATATGCATTGTTATGTAATGTATGCATTGTTTATGTATTGTTCGTAAGAGGACCACAGTGGAATTAAGTCGTTGACTTTACTGTGTTTTTATCCTCAATTGTTATTTAAATGTATGTGCTGGGCTTCATCTGGAGCAAAATGTGCATGTATTTATTTTTACTTTCAAATAAGATCAAAAGATCTCATCATAATTTTCATTTTCAAGATGAATGCAATAGGGGCAGCACGGTGGCTCAGTGGTTAGCGCTGTCACCTGGAGTTTTGCATGTTCTCCCCATGTTTGCGTGGGTTTCCTCCCACATTCCAAAAACGTGCAGGTAGATTGGAGACTCTAAATTGCCCATAGATCTGAATGTGAGTGTTTATCTGTGCTTCAATCAAATTGTTTGCGCTAACTTTTTCCTGTGTCTTTCATTATCATTTGCAGAGTAATATTTGTGTAAGTCAAGTAAGGTAAAGGAGTCTGTCACCAGTCTGTCGCCACTGAGTCTGATTCAACCACTAGGTGGCAACAAATCACCATCACTGTTTTTGCAAACTCTTGGGCATTCCTTTGTAACCTATAAATACAGTCATTCACAACAGTGTATTTAGCTGGACACACACACAAAGCACAGATACAGACACCTGTGAACTTGCTGATATTGCTATTAGTAGCTTAGACCAGGGGCTGGTTTCGTGGACCTGGATTAAGCAAAGTCCTAGACTAAGATAATTGTCTCAGTGGAGATTTTGGCAGAAAGGAACATTGCACTAAGGGTGTTTCGTGTTGTCCAATTGCTTTGACTTTGTTTTCACAACAGAGGTTCAAAGTGCAAAACTCTTAATGCAAAGTTTGATAGTCGTAATTGTGGGCTCAGCTATTTTGCTATTTTTTAAATCAATAAATCAGATTGATAAAAAAAAGAGTGTCAGAGTAGGTATGAGATGTATGAGATGCATAACGCTTGCTGATCTATATGTATTTACTTACACTATTAAAATCATTCCATTGTCGTTTTGGCCACAAAGGCCATTACATTCTTTACAATCTGATGAAGGCCTTTGCGGGCCGAAACGTCAGTGGATTGTGGAATGATTTTAATATTGCAGAACAAGTAAATATATTTAAATTTAGAGCAAGAGTGACACCTCTTCACTTGATTTATGCAGCTTTGTTTTCGGCTGCAGTACCAGTATGTGAGCGGAGCAATGCCTTTAGTCTGTAACATGGATGGTCTGTACTGTCACCGATTAAATGAAGCCCTGTCAAGTCTATTTCTAATGGGCGCACTTTTATCATATGGAAATACTCCTCATTCAACTTCATTCCACAATGCTCTGCCACGAAGCCAACGGCTTTTCAAAATAAAAGTCGCGCGGTGAATTTTTAAATGCGGATCGAGGCAGAATAACACAATTTGGTGGTTTAGTTTTGGAGGGGGACATTTTAAGAACCTATATTGGAGAGGACATGCCCTCCCCCCGTCCCCGGCGCCCATGAGTATCATACGTACAGAGAAGTGTCTAGAGAACCCAGATATTTGTAGCTGTGCGCAGAGAACGAAGCGTTCTGTGTTTACATGTCAGCCATGCTGGACTGCTCTGTCATGTGACCGCTGTGTAGTCCATGGGACAGGCTGACGTTGCCCATACTTGTGATTCTTCTTACAAGGGAATGGGCCGGAAAGAAGGTTGAGTTTCACACAAAACCCGTCCCATTTACCAAATAAATGTATTCGCAAAGGTAAACCATCTTGCACTTTATGTTAAAGATGAAAATTGCCAGGCGCAGACACGGTGAATGGTTGTTAATCAAAAACGGACGCAGTCGCTGTCCGATTTTTCCGTTTCTGCAGCGGCACTAGTCAGCTAGCGGCGTTAGCTTGTTGGCTAACGTTAGCATCGTAGCTAGCAAGCGTCTAGTAGATGAGTTAGCTTTACCAGGCTAGCAAGCTGCCCAGACCAGATAATGACAACACTAATAGCGTCAGCAGTATAGGGTCTGAAAGTCATTCTCCGTGCGCATTTAGCTACTTTATGAGACGTTGGCAATTTGGCTACTGTTGATATATTGAGTATTGACTTCAGCTTGCAAGGCAATAATTATATCGAACGTTAATTGAGTATCCAGAGGTTTTAAATAGTCTCTATGCTTGCGGCATTACCTTCAGTGCGAGCATTAAACTAACCAGCTGGATATAGTAGCCTGCGTTAGCCTACGATAGCTAGCAAACAAACAGCTGTAAATCTTACAATCACTTGAAATGAGATTATAACATCACTCATTCAAACAGCACCGGATTAACTGTAACTGACTGGTCACTGACAAGACATATGAATGTTTATAAATGTGCAGTTCAATGCAAATGATGTTAGCTAACATAGCTAGTTAACAAAGTTAGCACTCTATAACATTAGGTATCCAGTTATCTTGACGGACAGTCAAGATAGTTTATTCTGTAGAGTGTACACAATGACAAAGATGTTACTCTTGTCAAAGAGGAACTTTGTGACAGTTGGGTAACCCGAATGGACTCACAGTGTCGCTTTTATTCAGTTGTATGTACTAACACCTCTGAACAGAGTTTATGTAGCCAGGAGCCATTTGTCCTGTGTCTGTATTTAGGCTTTCACACCCTTTAACCACTAGAGGGCATTATACACTGGCTGATGGGTGAGATGGTCAGGTGTTTTAAGGTCACAGGTGACAGGAAATGAATCAATGATAAGTCGGGCTTTAGAATTTCAGATTCAAGAACTAAGTAGCTTGGCCTATATGATTTTTTTTTTGTTTTTGCTATCGGATCTAGGGTTGACAGTGTCCAGATCTGCTTTAGAGAGAATTAAAGATTTGGCTTGGTGAAAAATGACTTGGAGAGTCCACATTGAGAAAGTGAGTTGCAAATGTGAGAAAGTGATTAATACTCTTTTGAAGCTTGGCTCAGGATCAGATGTGCATTAGACTATGGATGCTAGTGATGGCATTGCTGTATGGGCCAGGAAAAGACCAGACAATAACTGACATTAAGCAGGCTTGGCTGCATGTCCAACATGAAACTAAGGTTTGACTCTGTGTTATGTGCTGCATGAGTAACTGTCCATCACACGACAAGTAGCCTATGTAGCTTACTCAAATGAACAATAGATGCATGCTTTTAAAACTGCCTTGACATTCATCAGTGCAAAATGTATAGATGTATTATTAATCCCACCAGAGCTGGGTGGTAATATGTTACTCAGTAATGTGTTACAATAATAATTAAAGATGAGAAATGGTTGAAAAGTTCTCATGGTAGTATTCCCACAACTCTGATGAGAAATTATATAAAAGTTGACTTTCTGTGGGTGGAAGTATTCCCACTACTTAGATCTTATTGTGCAAAAGGAGGACAAGAACATTATATACCCAGCGCTGTTTGATTTCCCTTCATAATTTCATAATTATCTTTGTCATTTCTGAGGAAAAGAGGACGCAGTTTTGAGGGTGTAACGTAAAAGTAAGGAATACTGTAACAAATTACTGTTTATTACTGGGAGTAATAAATCAAGTAATAATGACTTTTGAAATGAATAGGTGACTAATATATCATTATTTTAAAGACAAGCCGAACCCATTAAATTGCTTAATGCCTTATAAGCGACGTGTGCTTTTTTTTTTTGTGGGTTTCATGTGTGAAAGGGCCTTAGAAGTCAAGACAAGCAAAAATTAAATCCTTCATTCTATCTTTTTTGGTGATGTGATATTTTTGCCAACCATTCTGAAATCACACAGAATTGCAAATTTATCAAGATTATTTGCAATCCCACCTATTCACTCAGAATTGCTACTATTCTACGCTTATTTCTGCCTGTAGTTGTCAGCCAATTTTAAGAAGCGTTCCTATGCCTTCTGGTACTCTGCATGTCACTTCCCATTCAGTACACAGCCTCTCTGCTTTTATTTTAGTGTCTGTTTAGTGTCTTTAGAGCAGCGGATTCCAAAACCCGGACCCACATTTTCAAATGAATTTTTCTTGGCATCCAAACGGATGTTGTGGCCACTGCCAGTTGGTGCACATAATATATACCAATATACTAATTGATTGTGTCATATAGCATGCCATTTGGTGGAGGCCTATATCCTAAGGCTAATGAGTCTCAATCTTTTTCGTATCAAGGACCCTAATTTAGTCCACATTAGAGCCACAGACCCCCATTTGATGAGATTTTGTCTCTCAGACCCAAATCTGAGAATATTTTAATAGTTAGATATGTTTTTGTCCAGAATTCCATGACTATCTGTATTGTAGTTAGAGAGATAACCGTGAAACTATGATGAAAACAGTCATTCTTCTACATTCTCTAATTGTGTTAACTTCTTGTAAATGAAATAATGGTGAAGTTTAACACTTTATCAATTTGCTGGGGACCCCCTGGAACCCCCTCAAGGACCCCTGGTGGTCCCCGGACCCCACGTTGAGAACCACTTGGGCCTTGCAGTACTATGGACCTAGGAAATAAACTCTAAACCCTAGCAGTCTTAGTGCAGTGATATGGTTTGTATGCCCTTGGTTCCAATTTTAGACGGCACTGTACTTGGTAGCGCCACATAAATTGTACTTTTCCACTCAAAAGCCATCATTCTGGGTAAGAATCTGGGGCGGTAGGCAGAATGTTTCTGCAAAAATACACCTGGAATTTTATCTGCTCTATGGCTGCTAGCCTCGCCTTGATGGCCACAACCAGCTCACAGCTGGCCATGCAACACGCCCCCAGCAAATGTTTTTTTATTTTTTTATTTTTTTATTTTTTTTAAATTAGTCTTCAAATATACAACAAATTGCCAATGACAGTTCTTTCTATATCACCAGAGAAAGCTGAGTACAGTACATATGTGTCAAAGACAATAATCAAAAGGAAATAGAGAAAACAAAAACAAAACAAAGAGAAAATAAATAATAAATTAAAGGGGAAAAAAAACAAAAACAAAGAACAATGTATACATTCCAGGGGTTAAATTACTTTATACTGCGCAAATACAAAGTGTAATTTTTGGGCATTCATGCTTTTCATACATTTTAGAGATTTGGAAAATGTTTTGAATTCGTTTTTAAAGGCTGTTAAACAGGGTTGTGGATGTTGTGTTGGTTGCCCCCAGCAAATAGTATGCCCCAAAAATATCGCCAACATCATTGAAAAGCCAATTTCAGGCAAATGTAGACTAAGCATGAACACGCAGGGTCACAGACTGACACAGACTGACATGGTATAATATATCCTGTAAAATCATTGCATATTGTAGCTTTAATATTGGGATTACTCAACTCTGGGTCACAGCTTAGTCTCAAAAAAATACTATTGTAGCCCGTTAGCCAAAACTGTCATTTCACAGTCATATAAATCAGCTCTTTAGCAATATTTAAAATATTCTCTTCTGTTTTAGCTTCACTCGGAGATGTGGGCAATCCTGAACCAGACAGGATGAGTAACAAACCTCCTACCAGACCTGGGATCAGCTTTGAAGTGGGGGCCAAAGTAGAGGCCCAGGACTACTTGAAGAAGTGGTATGGCAACATTATTGCAATGTTATCACAATATTATAAATAGCATAACAATATAATCAGACATGGTATTTGGCAATGGTGCAACAATGTTATCTCAATGTCACAATCTTATCACAACATAAGAAATAGAATGGTACAATTGCTATCAATCACAGTATTTCTCACAGGCTGAGTTTACTTGGGTGCAGAGTGTTCGGGGGGGGGGGGGGGGTCTATATTCAGTTGGTTATATAAACATATGCAGTTTCCACATAGGCTAGGGCTGGGCAATATGGTTGAAATCAATATCATGATAATCTTAAGGATTTTTCTCGATATCAGTATATATCACGATATGGTTCATGTATGCAAAATCACGTTAAATAAGCAAATTAATGTTCATCTCATTGAACCGAATGGTAATGTTAGGTGTGATGTCAAACAAAACAGAAATATTCAAATAATATTCCTACCATTCCTCATTTTATGAGAGTTGTTAAGTAAAATTTGCTTGTCATCATCAATTCAGACAGCAGAAATGTGTGTCACGATATCAAAATATCTTCATATCATCACGATATGATTCCACTGAAAGACGATAAACGATAATATTGAATTATCGCCCAGCCCTAACATAGACTAAGACTGAGAAGTGTAAGAGTATGGATTATTATCATAGATTGATTTACTTACAGTTGCTTATAATTGTTGTTATTGCTACAGTTGTTAGTTGCTTACAGTTGTTGTTGTTGTTGTTGTTGTATATTGTGTAGGTACCCAGCACGTATAGAACAGCTGGAGCCTGAGGAGGGGAGGCTGCTGGTCCACTTTGACCGCTGGAGTCATCGCTATGATGAGTGGATATCCTGGGACAGCGGCCGACTTCGCCCGCTGGAAAGACCCGCCATCTGCAGAGAGCCACTGCAGGAGGAGGACCACAGTGCTGTACGACACACACACACACACACACACACACACACACACACACACACACACAGAGCATATAGAGCCACGGACACGCTCATAAACCAAGCGATCAAAACCACGGGGGAATTTTGAGGCCAATAAGGAAGTGGCTGAAAGTCTGCTAGATGCTGACTCCAAAAACCCTCCAAATCCAGTCCAACTCCATGCAAGTCAATGGGACCACAACCCAACTTCTCACTCAAAATATAAAGTCAATAACATTTTTTTTTTTTAACATAAATATAAAATAAAAGCCATTGTTTTCATAGTTCACAACCAGCAAAAAGTGGCCCTGTTACAGGATAGCCGAACACTTTATTTACACAGTTCACAACCAGAGGCAGAACATTTCAGCCTCCTATTTTTCATT
Source organism: Centroberyx affinis (assembly GCF_046629955.1). NCBI lineage: Eukaryota > Metazoa > Chordata > Actinopteri > Beryciformes > Berycidae > Centroberyx > Centroberyx affinis. The sequence goes on along the minus strand of NW_027283313.1, from coordinate 15,941 downwards.
TTATAGATTTTATAGATTTTATAGAACTGCTTCAGGCGCTCCTTGCAGTCCAAGGACTCCTGGTCCGGTCCATTAATTGCCACCTTGCAACACACATCCAAGTGCCTCTCCTACAGTCTATTGTGCAGGGGTGTCTTAACCTTTAAAAAAAACAATGAATGCATTAAGGAACTTTGTATTAATCTGATACAGAAATGAATAATAATAGCGTTCTCAATCATACATTACCATCTTTAGTGGTGAAAATAGCCTGTCCACATCTGTAGTCTGAACTGAGGCTGTGAGGGCGATTGCAGCTGCAAGGCTCAGGGTGGGATAGAGCTCAGAGGGCTCTGGAGATACAACCTTAAGACTGCTGGTCCTATTGCTGGTAGAACCAGAAAATTGTTCTAACAGTCCTGGGCCCTCATTTATCAAGAGTGCGTAAGTACAAATATGTGTGTAAACCTTGCGTACGATAATTATTAATAGAAAATTCCATAGGCTTCAGTAGTTGAGAGTAAAAGTTCATGTTATACCATTCATATACAATTTCGACAGTGCATATTGTTCAACTATATTAACTAGTCCATTTAAGCATACTGAATTAAATCGATTAATCATGATTTTAATCATTAGTATGGGTGATGAAATTCAGGGTATAGGCAATCATAAAAGGCAACAATAAGACATTGATAGTTGTGTGCGTAAAATGGCTCATCTTGCTTTGATGGATGATTTGGAGCATTATGCACATGGAGCGTGTTCTCAGAGAGCGCACCAACCTTTTAACTGAAAGCCATGAGGGGCGACTCAGTAGATTTAGTTTTATTGGACCTCTGCCCCACCTTCTCCTTCAGGGAGGACCTGCAGGCTGAGAGAAATATATTCAAATGAAAATTATCTATCACAGTCCGGTGTCCGGAGTGTCCGGTCCACATCGGACAGGCTGGTCTCAGTCTGTTCTCCGCCTGTTGCAGCAATGTCCCTGTTGTTGACTATGATTATTTTGGATTCAGGTCAAAACTTTTTTTTTTTTTTCTGCCACTGCTCTGCTGATAAAAATGTTAAATGCCGCCGCTCTCACCTGCTGACAGGCTGGATGTTTTCGCTTGTTTATCAATCTACCATCGAGTGTTCCAGAAAGTACTTTGTGGTGCCACAACCTCGGTTATTTTTTAATAATTTTAATAATTCAATGTCTGCATCTGTAAATTCTTCCTCCTGCGTTCTTTGTCTGACCTGTGTTCAGCACAGAAGAGATATCAATGACATTTCCTGCTGCATTTAAAGGGAAGGTTGTCACCATATATGGTCAATTTGGGGGTGTAAATTTATGTTAATGAGCGGCTGTGCACGAGCATGATGGTGGTTTAGAACTTGTGGTATTTATCAAGGCAGGTTACTTAGAGAATTTAGAACCTTTTCTACGCAATGTTGATAAATGAGGGCCCTGGCATATTTGGTGAGGTATGGTACTCCCCTCTGCTCCTTAAAGGATAAGGCTGGGGTTTTTTAATGCATTTCTTACCGTCAACAAATTCTATGAAAATAACAAAATCAGCAATGAATTTGTTTTGCTAACAAGTCTCGTCCATGTAGCCGGTGCCCAATAAAGCCATGTCCCAGCAGCCATAGAACTCTATTATATAAAAAAAACGATTAAAAAGACGTCACAAGGCCATGCCGTTGCTCTGGCAGCATATTTCATCATCACCATGCACCGGGCCGGCCGACTTTTTCCTCAAACAACTTAATAAGCCGGCTGTAAACACGTTTTCCATCTCAGGAAAGTAGTTCCGTAGCACAGAAAATAGTCCCCGGCATAATGAAGAATTTGTTCCATTTGAATTTGATTTGGTAATAACTACAACAGCCTGATTTTTCATGGTAACAGTTAGCGATTTTTAAAATGTAAACTATGTCTTTGTGAGTTGTATTTAAAGGTATTTAGCTTATAATTGGAGCCAATGACTTCCGGTTTGGAGGCTAAAAAGGGAATGTGGGAAGTCGGAAAGTAATGAGAGTAGAGCAAACGCATTGTTGATTTTGTTATTGTCATAGGATTTGTTGACGATAAGAAATGTATTTAAAAACACCAGCCGTATCCTTTAATACAGTCAGACACTGATAGATTGAGGCAGTGTGCCACACATTGCACGGTTATCGGGCCAGGGAATGAGCCCTGGAGTCTCTTTCCAACTCCATCTTTTCTCCCTAGGAAAATGAAATTATCACTATGACAATCTCACCAAATAACTAAACTAAAGGTAAAAGCCAAAGCGACAACTCACTAGTGTTGCAAAATTCCAGGAATTTTCAAAGTTGGAAACTTTCCATGGGAATTAACGGGAATTTATGGGAATTAACGGGAATTTATGGGAATAAACGGGAATAAACCAGGAATTTACTAAATTGAAGGTATGCTCTTAATAGGGAACTTAAATATAGTTGGGGAAAATATATTTTAGCATAATCCTGACTAAAACAACCAGATGTCATGCAAGTACAGTTGAATATCTATGCTATTCCTCAATCACATGCACACATAGCACACTGCTTACTGCAGGGCTATTGAGACCACGCCCCCTACATGCAACTCAACATTCATGTTTTTGTTCTTCAATGAAAGAATTGATTGTTCAATAAAATATTTAACACTTGATAAAGTTCTACTTACAAATAAATCTGTTTTAATTGTATTATTTTGGATGGATGTCTGCTTATAACAAAACAAATATTTATGCTTGGATATGATACCTTTCCATTAAATTACCCTCAATTCCCAGTTAATTCCCATTAATTCCCATAAATTCCCATAAATTCCCCAGCTTAACTTCCCATGGAAATTTACCGGAAACTTTCCGGAAATTTACCGGAAATTTTCCACCCTTTTGCAACCCTACAACTCACCAATCATTACTGAGGCTCCGTCACTGGCAAAGGAGGCCAGCTTGTTGGTTGGTAGCTTCTTGTCATCTCTGATGACTTTCATTATGGTGTCATACAAAGTTGCTGCATCCCCAGTGGACACTTCACCCAAATACAGCACTTTGTTTGTTTTTAGTACAGTGCTTCCTGTCAGGTCAGGTTCCAAATAACTATTTTAAAAGAAACAATATTCAGTCAAATTAATTTTAATCACAACATACACATCAGTTTTATTTAATTATAGAAAGTAATCTCACCTCACTAGAAGACCCAGCTGCTTGGTGACAGAGATGTCAGTGGGCTCATCAACCGTTAATCCCCACACTGGGATTTTGACACTTTATGACACTTCTGCCACCAGCTGGTCATCCAAAATCCATGATCTCACCATTTCATCAATGATGTGGCTGCTTGTGTATTTGGTGTTGGTACTTGACAGTAATGTGGAGATGTTCAATTTACAATCATATAAGTTTAGCAGGGAGAGGGTAGAGTAGGCGGGTCATATGTTTAGACTAGAGGTATGTACTTATTTGGGAGGAGACTCTTTCAGAATGCATGGAGTATGCAGGTGTTCTCCAAGGCTTCAGGTGCGCGTTCCAATGAGGGATCAATACCCTCATTAAGTAGTAAACTAATAATTTTGTCTCTAATGTGGCCCAATTTGTGATTTTTGTGTTCCTGTGTCAAATAGGAACTTAGGGTTGTTTTTATTGCCATTGATTAGCTCAGAGAATGAAGTAGCCAAGAGCGTATGTTTGTAATCCAGCAGGCTCATCATCATTCCATGCAAGACGAAAAACCTTACATTTGGACGAGTACCATTTATATAAGTGATTGTGTGTCTTTGTTTGTTGTGTGTGTGTGTAGGAGTTGCAGGATGGTGAAGAGGTTCTGGCTCGCTGGACAGACTGTCGCTACTACCCTGCTAAGATCGAAGCTGTTAACAAAGAGGGTGAGTACAGCTATACCCACAAATAGTGCTATCAAAAAGCATTTTCCGGATTATTATCAGATCATCAGGCAAATATTGTAAGTTAAATGATATGACAAGTTTCAAATTCATGGGGTTGATGTTCATAGACAGTTTAAAAACAATGTTCTTCTTATTCCTCTTTATTTGGTTTATTTGCAATGTGAAATGTGACCAATTTTGGAGGCCAGTACATATCGACCACATTAATATATTTCAAAACACCAAACTGCATGGCTATAAAACAGAGCCCCAGTCCATGTGAGGATACTGCATATGTTTCACATCATAACGGGGTTCCTACGCAGGTCTGGAAAGTCTGGAAAAGTATTAAAAATGAATTTGAACATTCCCGGGTCTTGAATAGTTTGGGAATTTGAAAAAATGTCTGGGAAAAGTATGGAAAATGTTGCGGCTCAGGTCCGATACACACGTAATTCTAGCTTTTATGTTGTTGTAGAGCCACTTTGAGTCCACAGTTTTTGTTGATGTGAAGAATAATGTTCAGATAGAGGGACGCTCTTATTACCCAGCCGCTGTCAGCATGCATTATATCAAATACCCACCAAAATCAAATCCGGTCAAGAACATAGGGTCTGGGAAAAATATGGAATTTTAAAATGGAAACCATGTAGGAACCCTGCCAATCATCTCACATATTCTGATATTTGTCACTGTGAAGAACAATCTTCATCTATACAGTGATATGACCTAGTTAGCAGGGGCAAGATGTCGATCTGCGTAAATCATATTGAACACCAGACAAAATCTTCAAAACAAATCAAGGTCTGGAAAAAGTATGGAATTTTTTAATTGAAAATGTGTAGGAACCCTGTCATAATGCTCAAAGACCTGCAAACCTCAAGAGCATATTTGCTGCAATTTCTCAAATGAGTGCTACACAGCTTCTTGGAACAGACATTTTGACTGTCAAAGAAACTACCACAGAACTGAAGACCACAGTGGTTGCCAGTCAGGAAAGGCTTTGGGGAAGCAGAAATGCGTATTGCCCTCCTAAAGGAGAAATGACTGCAGAGACAAACAGATGGATATTCTATAGGACTGCATTCAAACTCCAGAAAATCCTTGTAACTTTCAATAAAAAAAAATTAGATTGGATTGAAAGAAATTTATGGAACCAGTGGAATGATGGTGATGTGTGTGCTAAGCGAGTTTTATCTGAGGCATTTATTATTATGATTATTATTATTATGGAGGGGGAGTTAGAGATTCAGGGTGCAGGGTGCAGGTCAGGGTGCAGATTCTTGCTACTAGAGTTTTATATTAATTTGTCACACAAGTAATTGCGATCAAAGCTTTAATCTGATTTAATCTGAATAGTGCAATTCTGTTCTGTCCGTTTGTGTTGGAAGGGTCGGGTCAGATACGCAGCCATTTATTTCAATGCAGCTGCTCCACTGGCTGCTCATCTAGCTATCTATCAACTAGCCGTCTAGTTTGCCCAAAAAGCGTCAATCTATGTTGGTGGACATTACATCCTCGACCCCAACGTGGCCTATCTAATCTAAGTGTGTGTGTGTGTGTGTGTGTGTGTGTGCGTGCGTGCATGTGCAGGTACTTATCGGGTGCAGTTCTATGACGGCGTGGTGCGCTGTGTGAAAAGGATCCACATCAAGTCAATGCCAGAGGATGCCAAAGGACAGGTCAGGGTTTGATTTGTCTAATCTCACTTGGATCTTTTTTTTTTTTTCTATAAGGGACCAAGCTCAAAACTACTTTGCGTCGGCTATGTGAATGTGCAAGTTATTCAGGGTAGGGCTGGGCGATATGGACCAAAAATCATATCTCGGTATTTTTAGGCTGAATGACGATACGCGATATATATCTCAGTATTTTCTACGAAGTGGGCTACATGTTCAGTTGTAAGTAGGGCTGGGCGATATGGACAAAATCAAATATCACAATATTTTTGACCAAATACCTCAATATCGATATTGACAAAATTGTAGGGATGACTATTGGTTTGCTTTCACAAAATATTTACACAATGAGATTTTTGATAAATAATCATCAGTAATGTGGATATAATGACTAAGTGGGTAAAGGCAAATAATAGAACAGCTAGAACAGTCTGGTAAGTTCAGAAAATGACATCACTTTACTGTAATGCAGCCTTTAAAACCAGGAAAAGACACTTATGCCATATCACGATATTACAATATCCAAAATATAAGACGATATCTAGTCTCATATCACGATATTGATATAATATTGATATATCGCCCAGCCCTAATTCAGGGGGAAGTTTATTCGTTTGTTCCACAAAGTTGGCAGTTTCCTTTATTTACTGTGTATCTGATTTTCCTGTAGAATAATAACCTTCTTGCCAGCAGAGAAGAAACTGCCCAGACCTTACGTTGAACTGAGTTTGTAGTTATATTCTCAGAAGTGATCCCAAAGATGGCAGCGGGAGCACATGGAGAGTGCAAAGAGTCGTCCAAAGATTTTGGAGAACGTATCAAAGAATGAAGTCCAATGGGTCAAGTTTTTTACACCCCACAACATATGGTAGAGGTTGGCAGGAGCACATTTGCATCTATCGCAAGTGGAATATTTGTCTGGGTATATCCGTGCAAGAGCTGCTTTTCAATAATGCAGGCAATGGAAGATCTTGAACTGAATGAGACCATGGCATACACAAGTTGATGATTAAGGAGGCAGTCTACAGCTGCCTCCCAAGTATCATCCAAGATGTCAAAGCCCTGCTCGTCTTTACAGAATTGCTTTAGGGTATCTAAAGAGGGTGTGTTCATTACAATGCAACCGCTAGTTTTGATTTAATATCATAGAAAGTTAGTCTTTTACACCTAGCCTATACTTGGAAACCGTTCACACAGATGGGAAGGAGCAACAGGAGGTAAATGATGCACTGAAGATCACCTCGCAACGATTGGGAGGACGAGAAGACACACTGGACTAGTATAACTCTTAACTGTTTTGACGGGATTACATGCCGTTTTGGTGAGCTTTTTAAAAAGTGAATGGATGCTGAAATGCTCTTGTGAGGAGTTTTGACTTCTCGTGCGAACGCAAGGCTGAGTGTAGAATGCCGTAGTTTCTAAAATTCTTACCGTTAGAAAACTGTGACATTTTAAAGCTGCATCCCTGTTGTTACAGCAAGGCTCTTAGTATCATTAGAGAGCCCTCCCACCCTGCATACAGTCTGCTTTCACCTCTGCCATCTAGGGCTGAACGATTTTGAAAAAATATCTAATTGCGATTATTTTGACCGATATCGCAATTGCGATATGATTTGCGATATTAGAGGGAATGAGAATTTTTACATCATTATTCTCATTTTCATTGAAAAACGTATTAAAATGATTATGGTGTGATTTTTGCGGGGATCTGTACCAAACAAAGATGTTTTCTTAAGTCTGTAGAATACGATGTGTAGGCCAGGACATCTCTCACAATATTTCATTTAAAATGCTATTTTGACACATATTTCGCCTTTAACAAATATTGCACCTCCTGCAATTTGAAAATTGCAGTAGGCCATATTGCGATTTCGATAAAATTTCGATTAATTGCTCAGCCCTGACCTCATCCATAGAGAGCTGCCTTTTTTCACCATCTCCACCCCCCCACCCACCCATTAAGAAGAAGATATGTTGGTCTGAGGTGTGTGTAGTTTACTGACATCCAGCTACATGATTTCAGGGTAATGAAGTCCTTCAAGCTGTCAACAATTCAAAGTTCCAGTTTGAATTTGTACAAATTGGTAAATAAGAAAAATACACTTGGACAAAATGGGTGATTGTGTTTCGATCAGTGACATCAATTTCCAATTTAATCCATTTGAATTGAGGCTGCAGCACCACAAAATGCAGAACAATTCAGGGAGGTTGCATACTTTCTGATGGCACTGTATAGTTTATATATATACAGTACACTATATATACAGTATAGCTCATAGCTTAGCCTAAACTGTAAAAATGTTACATGACTGAGTATCTCTTGTGCACACAGCCAAAGCAACCACATCCAAAGGCACCGGTTAAACTATAGAGAGTATGAATATAGCTGTAACTGTTCATAATAACTGTAATAACAGTCTAACTCTAACAGGACTGGGTTGCTCTCGTGAAGGCAGCCACGGCAGCCTGGTCCGGAAACTCCAGCAAACCCAGAACCAGCAACAACAGCAGCCGCTGCCGACGGGAGGCCCAGGGAGAGGAGCGGCAGGCGGATGAAGAGGAGACGGAGGAGGAGGGGGAGGAAGAGGAGGAGAGAGAGGGAGGAGAGGAAGAGCAGAAAGAACCCTGTCCGATCCAGGTAGCTGACCCCTCGAACATGACCGTGGTCTTTGTGTGTGGAAGGCGGAGTCAGGTTTTGAGGAAGTCACAGAGTGGGCTCAGTAGTCACTCTAGGTCAGTGGTTCTCAACCGTTTTCATATCAAGGACCCCTAATTTAGTCCACATACGGGCCACAGACCCCCATTTGATGAGACCCAAATCTGAGAATATTTTTATTGTTAGATATGATTTTTTCCAGGATCCCATGACTATCTGTATTGTAGGTAGAGAGATAACAGAGAAACTATGATCAAAATAGTCATTTTCCTATATTCTCTAATTGTGTTAACTTCTCATAAATGAAATAGTGCTTAAGTTTAGTAATTCATCAATTTACTGGGGACCCCCTGGAACCTCCTCAAGGACCCCTGGTGGTCCCCGGACCCCACGTTGAGAACCACTGCTCTAGGTGACATGTTCAGTGGGCTAAGTGCTTAGTATTTGCGCATTGCTTCACTTACTGTCACTAGGCACTTCATTGACAATTAGCTGAAAACATTTGAATGTGCTTATTCAAATTGCCAACATTATCACCTGACTGTCAGGCTAAGTAATGGTAATAGTTTAAAGAGTAACTAAACCCCACCTAAATCTGTGGTGAAGCCTGACACCTAATGGTGAAAAGTAGGGTACTGAACTGGCCATCTGCTATTGGCTGGTCTTTGTGCCAGGTGATGTCACCACCTGTTGTACTCTGTAGACGGTGACATCACCTGGCACAAAGACCAGCCAATAGCAGATGGCCAATACTAATACTAACATTTTAGTCATTGTTTTTCTTTATCAGGCATCTGTGTTTCTTTATTGCGTTAATATGCATATATTACATTCCTTTTGCATTGTTGACATTTCTTATTCAGATCTATGACTACTGCAAGCCTCAACCTGTGGTGTGTGCATGTCCCTATCAGGAGGAGAGCAGTCCAGCAGTAGACCCCAGTGTGAATGCTGGGAGTCCAGCAGGGGAGGAGCCTCAGTCAGCCTCAGAGACCCCGCCCTCCACAGGAACAGAGAAGAACAACAATCATTCTGGTATGTTAACTACAAAAATGTTACTATGTTAACTACAACAACACTGCTGTTAACTGCAAAAACAACACTGCTTTTTTTTTTTTAAAGCATTTATTTATTGGGATTTTTGATGAAAATTAAATCAAGGATACAATGTAAAAGTTAACATACAATGTTGACAATTGCCCCTTCCCTCCCCCCTAAACATCTCATCCAGGAAAGAAAAACAAACAAACAAACAAAAGAAAAACAGGAGTGACAGCTATGGTAATGAGATAAAAGATACAGTGCATTTCCATTTAGACATTTAAAGTACAGCGAATGTGCAGACAATAGAGCAGAAACAACCAGAGGAGTGTCATACAAATATAGAGCATAGCATAAGAATAATAGATATTTTCAATACAAATGTACATACTATAGTATCAAACGCCTATATAGGACTAGGCAGGAGAGGATTCATGAATCCAGAAGGTGTTGCAGATCTTCAAAAAACAAAAACAACATTGCTCTTAACTACAACAACGACAACACTATGCTAATTACAACAACAACAACACTGCTATGTTAACCACAAAAACAACAACCCTAGTATATTAATTGCAAAAACAATAACACAAAGAGGTATACTATGAAGATAGATTATGGAGTTAGTGAGGTAACTTTCCAGTGTCACAAAGGTGGCCCAGTCTTAAGTGGGGTACATCACCACGGTAAATTAGGCTGCACAGCTATCCTGCTCCAGAGGTATAGACATATAAAAAGTCTGCCTCCTCTTCAATGAACTCCTGTAATAATGTCAAAAGCGGCAGTATTATATATGCAATGATATTTAACATGAATAGTGAAAAAGCGACTATTTAAAAGAGCTTACAGCGTTCGTTTGACAAGCGCACATATTACTACAAAATGTAGCATGGTGATATAAGCATGTAAATGTAGGTTCAAACAGTAGACCTAGAACTTACTTAATAAGACAGAATGTCTAGTTTCTTCTTCCCAGGTTGTATGCAGCTGTTTACCCATATTGGTGTCAATAGTATGGCATTGAGCACCGGTTCCAAATTGCTTAATTCACAGGAATCAATAAGCCACCGCTGTAACGATGCCTCTTATCGATCATTAAGAATGTTGAACAGCTGGATGCTTCTCGAGTAGCTGCGCTAAGGATGTCAATGGTTAACCGTTAATCGGTTAACCACCGAGAATATTTTTAACCGGTTACGCATGTCGGTCTTGGTTAATTTGCATACACACTCTGCTCAACTAGCAGTCTGAGCAGGGCTGCCAACTCTCACGCATTGACCGAGAGACTCACGCAATTGACACTTTTCACACACTCTCACACCACAAGTCCATTTTCTAATAAATAAAAACAAATTCATAACTGATAACGTAACGTAAAGAGACACTGACATCAGGACAGACGAGACAGAGCAGCACCGTGCAGCAGTGAGTTATTCAGACCATCAGGGGGAAAGCGAGAAATATACACAGATCTATTATATTGTCATTTATTACCATGCATGCTGCTCAGAGTAATCAGGACGTCTGCGTCTCTCCCTCTCCTCTCGCACCGTGCGCACGCAGGCAGGAGTGAGAGTGAGTTGCTATGGTTACGGGGGATGCTCTGTCTGTCGCTCTGAAACTTTCTCGCGTCTCCCAATAATAGGTTTTTAGGTTAGTATGCCTATGCAAAATCATGAATGTAAGTTCCTCAATGCTGAAATCTAGTAATATAACATAATATAAAAAGCTAATTGAGTCAAGGGAGCGCCGGACTAAAAGGAAAGCGCCACTTTCTTGTATTTCACGTCATTAAGTGTTTTTTCTTAAAAATTACTCCCACTCCCAGCCCACCCCTGCAGCCAGAGAAGACGCTCACAGCGCCTGGCAACCGGCTCTGACCTGACCTCTGACCTCAGCAACCCAGAGCTGTGCCCGTCCCATCCCAGCCCCTCCCCACCACAGGGTGAGTGACAGCTACAACTGAACCCGACTCCTTTGCTCCGTCCCAAACGAATAATGAGTAATGTTTTCATTCGTACGAGGGAAATTCTCTTTTCTTTTACCCCGCTGCACAAGGAGTCGGTAGGGATTCGGTGTCTTGCTCAAGGACACTTCAGCAGGATGAATGCTTACTGTCAAGGGAAGTCTAACTACTAGGCCACCCTGCTGCTCAGACTCCCAGAATTGCCACGCTGCCGTCTGCGACACTATTTGCAAATCTGAGAATAAACCCATAAAACCCCAAAAAAAGGTAAAAATGTCACATGGGATAATTGGTACCATGGTACAGATTTTGTCCCTGATTTGCAGCTGCTGAAACCACCCATGCAGACTTCACAAGAGCTCCTTTCCACTCATGGAGGCTACAGACTGGAGGGAAAAAGTTCTCGTAAACTGAATTGTTGTAAACTGATGTGTTGTTCCAATCTCCATCTCATTGCAAAGCCTGTAGCTGCAATCAGAGGAAATTAATAGAAGACCTTTCCTACTGGTTATTGTCTGAATGTTCGTCAAGTGGGGCAATTTGCCTAGTAGTAAATTTTCAATTTGTGAGTCTAATAATATAATCTGATCTGGTATTATTTCAACTTTGAATGGACTTTGTAATTGCAGTTCAGAAATTTTGATATTGATATGGCATTTATGCCATATCGCCCAGTAGGGCTGGGCGATATGGACCGAAAATCATATCTCGGTATTTTTAGGCTGAATGGCGATACACAATATATATCTCTAAATGTTCAGTTCTAAGTAGGGCTGGGCGATATGGACAAAATCAAATATTACAATATTTTTGACCACATACCTCGATATCGATATTGCAACAATATTGTAGGGATGACTATTGGTGCTTTCACAAAATATTTACACAATGAGATTTTTGATAAATAATCATCAGTAATGTAGATTTAATGACTAAATGGGTAAAGGCAAATAGTAGAACAGCTAGAACAGTCTGCTAAGTTCAGAAAATGACATCACTTTACTGTAATGCAGCCTTTAAAACCAGGAAAAGACAACACTTATGCCATATTACGATATCCAAAATCTAAGACGATATCTAGTCTCATATCACGATATCGATATAATATCGATATATTGCCCAGCCCTATACTACTACTTGAGTTGAAGTGACCTTATACACTGTCTGGTGGGAAGACGTAACAAAATGGTACTGTGCATCCCGTTCTGATTAACCATAGTGATAATCTTCTCCAGGTAATTTGTTGATAGCCTTACCCAGAGTGACATGCAGACTGCATTGAATGCAAACAGTAGATTAATATTGGGGTGGGATACTGACCTAGTGTTTAGAGCAGTGATCCTCAACTTTTTTCATATCAAGGACCCCAAATGTAGTCCACATTAGAACCACGGACCCCCATTTGATGAGATTTTGTCTCTCTGACCCAAATCTGAGAATATTTTTATTGTTAAATATGATTTTTCCAGAATTCCATGACTATCTGTATTGTAGGTAGAGAGATAACAGTGGAACTATGATGAAAACAGTCATTATTCTGCATTTTCTAATTGTGTTAACGTCTTGTAAGTTAAATAATGCTGAAGTTTAACAATTCATCAATTTGCTGGGGACCCCCTGGAACCCCCTCAAGGACCCCTGGTGGTCCCCGGACCCCATGTTGACAACCACGGGTTTAGAGAGACATCCTTCAGCTGGAGAACCGGGGATCACGCCCCATGGTGGCAAGTGCTGATCCTGCTGAAGTGTCCTTGAGCAAGTCACTGAAATCCCTAGCAGCCTGCCAAATCCCTACCAACCTACCAGGTGTGGTGTTCTGTAGCTGACCCTGACCTCTGACCTCCCTGTGGAGGGGGTCAAAAGAAAAGACTATTTCCCTACAGGGAGCAATTACAGGGATACTATGGCAATTTAACACATCAAAATAAGTCTTTTTGTCACCGGGCGGGTAGTGCATTAGAAAGAAGCATCTCAGGGCATCCTGTGAGAGCAGAGAATCTGACTCAATGCAGATTAACCCAAGTGACATCACTCGGGTAAGAGCACAGAGCACAACTGCTCTGCAACAGTAAGTTTGAAAAGTGGGTGGCTTCTTCAGAGGGGAAAGTGCCAATAAAACCCAAGGAAGACACAGATTTTCTTTAAGTTACAAATCAATCTCCGTAGCATAGGTGCATTTAACTAAACACAGCCACGGTGACTATAGCTGAATGTAACCAAATGTGTCAATAGCTGGCCAATACGGATGGGTCATGATTTTTGAATTTTCGAATAGTTATTCAATTATAACAAATCGAATCGTTTATGCGACTATCGTCTTGTCTTAAAAAGTATATTTTCATAGCTTGCTAGTAGTAAATAGCTATGGCTTGATTAGCCCCGAACAGGTCCTTCTCTCGTTTTAACGTTAAAACTCTTTGAAACTCTTTGAAAGATCTTCAAAGAATGGTCGAAAAGTTCCCAGTGAATATCGAATAGTATTTTTGCTTGAAATGCCCATCCCTACTGGCCTAAAACATCCAATTAGCATAGAAAATAAACATCTGATCTTTCTATATACATTGCAGCCAGACTGACCACATCAGCCAATGATTGTAAGGCACCAACCAAGTGGCTAGATCAGTCTGCCATATCATAACTATCCTGCCAAAACCTTATATACAATTTGGGGACCAGAAAATTGCTATTTCATTGTAAAAAAAAAAAAATGTCACAAATACATTTACATGGACCTCAGCAGAGAAGTAAACCAGTTTTTCTTCAATCTCTGTAAAGTTGACTTTTTGAAGATTGAAAGTTCAGTAGAGAAGTGATAAACTGAGAGAATAACTGAAGTGTCAAACAGAACTTAAGCTCTGTGTTCAGTGTTTTGACCGGAGATTATCGTGGTCACAGATGAAGCGGCAGAAACGGAGACGTCAGTCCACCATAGCTGCTGTGCCGGGGTCCTGCCCACGACGCTAGCCCAGCCAACCGCAGAGTGGAACTCGCTGACAGACAACCCCTCAACCAATCATACAGCCCCAGAGGAAAAGTCTCCGCCCCTTTCCACAGGTAACGCCGCATCTGCTGCAGTGGGACAATAGCATGAGTTCAGTTGTAATAAATGGTAATAAACTTAGTGTATGACGTTACTCAAAACACATTTATTGAAAAGGCATAATAGTAACATTTATGATTAAACAAATCAAATTAAAATTAGAATTTAAAAAATCCAAGCATATATGTCCCACATATATTCCCAATATGTGGGAAAAGTTGTGGTAAAATGATATATAATAAATTTGCCAAAAATTCTAAAAACTTGTTTTCACCTTGTCATTATGGGACATACTGTGCAAATTTGCTCAAATCTATTAGGAAGGTTAAATCGACAGAGGTAGGCCACCACAGCACAAGCACTACCACTCACTAGTATAACTAGTGATTCAAAATACTAGTGACTAAACATCTGTATTCTCTTCTCCAGCTGTTGGCATGAAGAACTCTGCTTCCAGGACTCCGAAATCCAACAAACACACCAGAGAACCCAGTATGTACAAACCCTAACTTGAGTCAGGATTGAAACTTGTGATTTTGTTGGGAGTATGTGCTTCACTAGCAAACCGACTGTTACTTTTTCTGCTGCCCTGACTTCATTCATGGCCAGTTCGCTTTATTCACATGGCGGCCATATATTATTTAAGTCATACTCAGGGTAGGAAAGCTCTAAACCAACTAGGTTGAATTATGTAAGTTGTAGTTGTAGTTCTGGTAGTTCTGGTTCTAAAAATAACCACCTAGCAGTTTTAACCAGCTAAAGTTGCCGAATGCTAGCGCTAGCTAGCAGATACAGCTAAGTTGACTGTCAAAGCAGCGCCACTAAGAGTACAAGTAATTTATTTTGAGTACTTGCCAATAAGGATTGAATCCCAACATCAGGGGTCATTTGTGCTACTAGACATGTAGAAAAAACTTGTTAAGAAAATGTATACAAAAGATAATCAAGAAAACTAACAAAAAAATATAAGGGTATCTGGAGACATCAGACATATATATCCATTCATAAATGGGACATCACAATAGTCACTGAGTTTAAGCATTACCACGTTCATATGGAAGCCCTAACCACGAGGATATAGCATATTCAAAGTATGTATCCAAAAACATTCCCTTTTCAATAGAGCACTTTCATGATTGCCCCCGCTGTGATTCAACCTTACTTTTCTCAATCCCAGTTTATAAACTTCATGAAGAAATCCATTTAGAAGTCATGAGCATTTGATTACTGTAGCAAAATTTGGTCTGCTGAAACGGGATGATAGAGTGACCACATAGGTCATCTTTTTTTGCTCTTGATTGGCCTATGGCAGCCAAACAATTTGGAGTACCAACAATCTTTTGACAACTTTTAGTCATGTGAGTCATGGTCATGTGACCATATTTGAGGAAGGTTGCATCATCAGTCTAAGTGGAGTTTGCAAAAAAAGATTTCTCAAAAAAATCAAAATGGTGTACAGAAAAAACTTGCAGCGAGCAAAAACACTGTTGTATATATCCAGCATGGAGAGTAATTATACGCACATCAGGTAGGTGCAAGGCTGTCAGAAAACTGTGTCGCTCCATGCCACAAAAGTTTAATAGTGACGTTTCGATCCTACTTGGATCTTCGTCAGATCAAAATGTTTGAAAAATGGAAACCACACCCATATTTATACATCATGCACACCCATAGGCTGACAAGCTCTATGATGG
>NW_027283312.1:65000-129082 GCF_046629955.1 Centroberyx affinis | reverse complement strand
TTTCCACACGTCTGACAACTATGCAGTTGACATTATGCACGACTTACTTGAAGGGGTTGTACAGTACGAACTCAAACTTATCTTTCAATATCTTGTCAACCAAAAGTATCTGTCTTTGGAAGAGTTGTCACAGAGGGTCCAAAGTTTCAACTATGGGTATATTGAGAGAAAAAATAGACCAAGCGGGTTGAAAATGGATGATGCCAGCAAGGACCTTGGTCTCAATGCAATACAGTCGTGGTGTCTTGTGAGAAATGCTCCTCTTATTTTTGGTGATGTATTGGAAAGAAATAACTGTTACTGGAATCTGCTCCTCCTTTTGATTCAGATTGTGAACATTGTTTTTTCACCTGTTGTAACTAATGGTATGACATACTTTTTGAAGCACTTGATTAAGGACCACCACAAGCTATTTAAATCTTTGTTTTCAGAGAAAAGATTGATTCCAAAGCATCATTTTATGTTACATTATCCGCGTTGTATTAGGAAAATAGGTCCACTCCTTCATGTATGGTGTATGAGGTTTGAAGCCAAACATAATTTTTTTAAAAGATCAGTGAAAAATTTCAAGAATATCACAAAAGCACTGATGAAACAACACCAGAGACAGCTAGCTTACCACTGGGAGAATTTTGATTTTCAGAGATTTGAGTTTGGTCCAGTGAAAAGAGAAACTATTGATAGCTTGGAAGGAGGTGATATTTTATGTTCTGTATTTAATGCAAATGCATACTGTGAAGTGTCAACCACTAATTGGGTGAAGAACTATGGAACAGAATATCAGATTGGTATGTTTGTTTGCACAGGAACAAATATGGACGATCCTGTTTTCAGAAAGATCACAAACATTCTTGTACATCAGGAGCAAGCTTTTATTTTGACATGCAGAGTGGACACTCTTTATTTTGATGATCATTTCAGTGCATACTGTATCGATGAGAGAGCAGATTCATTTTCTGTTTTTCCAGTTAAGGAGTTGATTTATTACAGACCCTATGACAAACAGTTTTCTAATGAGATGAGTGAAAAATGTTATATTGTGCCACATTGTCATATTGTGTGACCTGTGTTGGTCATTGTTGGATATTGCAAAGACAGTGCTGTTTTTTTATGTGATGTGCTTGTTTGAAATAAATACAGACTGATTCAAACTGCAACTACTGTGGTTTTATTTGTTTATTAGTAGTAGTAGTAGTAGTAGTAGTAGTAGTAGTAGTAGTAGTAGATTTAAATATTGAATCTTATTCAGTGTTAAAACAACACAATGGTAGTGTTAATTTTTGACACTACACACTAGTGTTGGGTAAATTCAACACTGGTGAGTGTTAAATTTCAACTATTTACAGTGTTGTTTCAACACTGTCATGTTTAACACTATCAAAAGTGTTATTTTAACTCGATCTAGTGTGGCGCAATATAGACACTTTTAAAGTGTTGAATTTAACTCCCTGGGAGTTGAATTAACACTTCTGAATTTGCTGTGTAGGTATCAGATACTCCTGCCAATGCCTTGAACCAAGGCACTGTTCTCAGAACTGGATTGGATCCCTGCATTGCAGTAATCAAATTAGGAGCCACTGCACAAAATTCAGCACATACTAGCGCTGTAAACACCTTTGTGCTCTAAGTCCTGTGATCCTTAGTCAAATTTTATTTGGGCTTATGTGAGAACGACACACAAAGGGCTTCCTCCCTTTGACGGTGATTACCTGCCACGAACAACAAAATTCAAACTAGGTTAATTTTGACTTCCTGTTTATTTTGTTGCCTGGCAACGTCCCGCTGAGGATGAAATGTAGCTTAATGTATGGCCTAATGTTTTTTTTTTTTTCATTAATATAATGTTGGGGTTAAAATGTCAACTAGCTATCTAATCTCTGTTTAATCTCTGTTTCTCTTTTCCCCCACTTCAAACAGTGTAGGTTAAATTATAGAAAATAATCATTATGACGCCAAAATAATATCCTCAAGGTGTCATAGCCGCGTTGCAGGTTTTGCTGTGCCATCAACCAATAAAAAAACATGCATCGTATCAATGCAGGTGTGAGTGACCCCCCGCCCTCGGATTTGCTGTAAACTCCAGATGTGCTATATTCTCTAAAATGATTAAATATCAATAATAAGTGGCTTACACATTTCTTGATTAAATGATATCTTTGTGCCATAAAGAGGGATGAAAGGGGGATGGCAGTTTTACAAAGGGGACGGTTTTTGAGAATTTTCATTTCAAGGGGGATGACATCCCCTCGCATCCCTCCTCAAATCGACTATATAATCGATATATATATATGAATATATGTATTTTTTTTTTTTTTTTTTTTTTAAGGCGCCCCCCAGATCAGGATTCATATGTTTTGAGAATGAGAATATGAAAAATAAAACGTAGGGGCGCCCCCAACACTGCGCCCCTCTATCATGTTTTCTTTGGTTTCTTCCATTTATGTCGTCGCGTGTGACGCGCTCGCGGGGGGGGGGGAATTTAAATATCGTTAAGTTACTAATCGACAACATGAAGAGGGGCGACCCCAACAAACAGCCTTCTGGAGCACACTGGAAAAGGCGAAAAAAGATGCAGGAGGAAAAACGGCAGGAAAACAGGTATGTCTGATGACTGTTTGTGTTTGTTGACATTTTTCAAGCAAAGGTTTAAAGCTAGCCAGCTAGCTAGCTAACGTTAGCTAACGATAACAGCTGATATAGTATCATGATGGGAGCTGGCAGATGAGCTGCTTTACCGGTCGTCATCTAGCTAGATAGCTAACTACCTCTACCTCACTGATATGATTACAATTATCTATTTTGTTCCATCTGTAACTTACAAATGATAATGGACACAAAATAAGTCTGCTAAATCATTAATGAGCTAGGTTATCACTTCTAAAAATGTATTTTGCATAGTTGGCCACAGGAAATTATGTCAGCTAGTCAAAACTAGTCAGGCTGCTCAGTATTATTGCAGATAGATACCTACATTATTACCGGTATCTGTATAATTTCCAGGTGCACTTTTAAAATATCTGGGTAATCCCAACACTGCACAACCTGAGGACTCTGCTGCTCAGTCTACTGCATCACTGCCTGTAGCAGGTGAGTTCAGTCAAGTTTTTTGTGATATTGCCTGTTGAGTTTATTAGGGTGGGGGGGTAGTTCATACACACATTCACACCTGGAAACTTCCCAGCACAGTACCACAGTTTTCTAGTGTTACAGACTAGTACAGTACAGTGCAGTACCATACAGTAGCACTTTTATTGCCACTAAGTTATATGACTAACTCCCCCCACCCTACACACACACACACACACACACACACACACACACACACACACACACACACTCATAGTGGGTGTCTAACTGTATTCATACATGTTTGACTGTGCCTGCAGGTGAAAACTCGTCATGTACACTACCTGTCCCAAGTCTACCTGCTGCACAATCTATAGGAGAGACATCAACCTCATGTACTACAGCACAGTCTGCAGCAAGTGAGTCCAGTTTATTATTGCACTTCTATTACTATTACTATTCTATTACTATTACTGCCTCAGCGGCGCGCGGGGGGTGCTTTTCCAGAATCTCGCCTAGAGCTACTGAAATGCTGGGGCTGGCCCTGTTCACCAGAATTAGTCTTGATTCTTGGGACGTGTAGGAGACCAGTACCTGATGACCTGAGGGGTCTGGCTACTCCATGTAATCCTCACTTTTCCTGACTAGCCTAGTCCAGTCTGATGCAATGATTGTACATAGTGAGTCCCTTTCCACCTGGCATTAGCATGCCGCCAGGGTTATGGGATTGTAATCAGATTAAGCGTAGGCTATTAAATTAATCTTTATTGGCTCTGGAACTGCTGTTAATGTTCTACTACTATGTATATTTTTGGTATTCTTACCCTTATTTGTGACTCTTTTTAACATATGATATATATGTTTTTTATGCCTACTAAGTAGTGGTTGCTTGCCTTGTCCTAAGAATTTCACTGTTCAGAATGACCTTGTGTTATACTGTGCATTTGATAAATAAAAACACTTTGACTTTGACCCGAACCAACTCCAGAAGCGGTCAGAGACACATTTAACCACATTAACAACAATGCAGTGTATCTCCCAAAATGGAAATGAAACAGGCCTCAGACAGCTCAGATAGTGATGTACTTGCAAAAACTGGATTGAGATGAGATAATGATTGTGTACAGCACAGAGGGATTCATCACAGTCCGGTTCAGTCTAACGTCTGTGTGCAGGTCAGCGCAGCAGCCGATAAACCCATCCCATCCCACAGATAACTTGTTAATGACCACCGCTGACTAATTTACTCACAAGCTGCTGAGGAGGCAGAAATGAGCCGAGCAGCTGAAAAGGACACCGCTCACTAGACCGCAAGTTATTACGGATAGAGGGACGAGGAGGAGGAAGGGGAGTAGCGGCCAGGGATGAGTCGAGGCTCTCAGTTTGGTAAGGGAGTCACATGAGGAACGGTGATACGGGTGACGCTGGGGGTGAGTTTATAGACGTGGGAGTGTGGGGACCGCAGCTTGTGGTGGGAGGGCCTGCTATGGTGAAGAAGGCAGGGCGGGGGCGATCAAGGTCAAATTCAGGGCGGGGCCTGGGAGCATGTGTTCGGAGCTGTCCCGGTTGTGGATGAAGGTGAGGATGGGGTGAGAATAGATGAGGGAGGATGGGGGGGGGGAAAGTTGGGGATCAGGCCAGGGGAAAGCTGCAGGGTGTGGAGTGGGAGTGTAGTGTGTGTGTGTGTGTATGTGTGTGTGTGTGGAGAGCCTAGCGTGGTTTCGAAGTCTCTGCGGACCTGTATCCGTCTCTGCATAAGTAGATTCCGCAGTTGGACTGTTCGTAAAACGCAACATGTGTTTGCTCTTTATTCCTGGCTCAGTTTCTGGCAGGGTTCCTCTGGCTCGGGATCAGCGCTGGAACCAACACGCAAAGGTCAACACTAATAATGTGGCGAGGCAGATCTAGGCTCACCACTGTGATGCTGGTGGGATAGACTGAGTTTGGGGAGTCTGTGTGCTTACGGTGTGAAACAAAGCAAGAAAATGCTGTTGGGCAGCCAACAAATGGCAAGATTTAACCATTATGAGACAGATGTGCAGTGGTGGAAAAGTACCAAAATATCCTGCTCAGTTTGAAGTATTGTTACTTTGCTGAAGTGCTACTTAAGTTAATTTCCCCTAGGGAATCAATAAAGTGCAATAAAGTGCAATAAAGTGCAATAAAGTGCAATCTTAAGAGGTAAAATTACTGGTATAAAAATCTACTTAAGTAAAAGTAAAAAGTAGCTCATTTTATATGAACTCAAGAGTAAAAGTTACTTAGTTACTTTTTACAAAAGAGAAAGTTGTAGATGTGATCTTTTCTTTCTTTTCTTTTCTTTTCTAAAAGGGGGCAGAGTTCAAACTAGAAAAAACAAACAAACACATAACTTAACAAAGCAAAGCAAGATTACTCTTCTTAGCTGACTGACCATTCACTGTGAATGGCTCCACATTTGGCTTCCACAGTTTACAAGTGGCCAGTGTCTGATGCAATGCTTATGAATAGCTTACAAAATCTATACCGTGTAATGGATGTGATTTAAAATGTAGCTAAGTGCAACACTTCAGCCAAAGCATACTTAAGAGCAAATCAAATCAAAACAAAAAAACACTCAAAAAAGTACAATCACATGCCAAAGCTACTCAATTACAGTAAGAAATAATGCAGATGTGTGTGGTCAACATGCTGAGCTCATGCCAGGCATAGTGTTATATCAAACCCCTGATTCTACTTTGATGACTTTTCTACTTTTCTGACTTGTGCACACTTCAGAGAAAATCAGAGAAGGCAAAGGAAGACATTAGTCCTCATGTACAATCTGTGCTGCTGTGCAGCGTTATAATGGCGTACGATTGTGGCAAGTGTGATTGAAGGTAATGGAAGAGTGATTTATTGAAGAGGAGGCCATTAGGGGCTGTGTGAGGCGCTGCTGCCGCTTCAATTATCATTAGATCCAGTTCAGACCAGTCAGCTAATGTGTAAGGGAAAGTAAGTGCAAGGCACATTCAGCATCTCTCGATGGGTTCAGACCAGCAGTGACTCTGCTGAGAGAGGAGTTGGGAGCAGCAGGGATACCTTGACATTTTGAATTTTACTCTGTTATTTGGTTCCACTGGTCACAATGTGGGGAGAGGGTGCCTGCATTTTAATAATAATGTAACGCTTTATTAATCCCCCTGCAGCAGGGCGGATGCTTGTTGACAGAGGGGGCTTGAACCCAGGCCTTCTGGTTGTTAACCGCTGCCTGTTTTGACCTTCCACTTATGTAAAACAGTTTATTTGCATTGTTGGCATACCTCATTCACACCAGGTACACATGTACTGCTAGCTGCAAGCTGATAAGCCACTTAAGAGGTTAAAGTCCCCTAATGTGACCAGTGCCGTGAAGAAAATAGAGAGAAAAGAGTATCACTGTATATGCATCTTTGGCATGATGCCTTTCTGAGTGCTCGAAAATGCCATATCATAAAAATGAATGTATTCATCTGGCAAAGAGCTTTAGATTTTTTTGCTTTATTTTGTAATCTTTCTTGTAGTTTTATATTCAGTTCATCGGAATTCAATATATCGCAATACAAAAATTTATTGCCAATGTGACAATACGTATCGCGGGGCAGAAAAATTAATCGCGATATCAGCTCCATGTTATTCTGCTGTAGTAATAACAAATGAGACGCTTGACCATCATAATTTCACAAGCTCTACATCCAAATTATATTATTTGCACTTTGTAATGACATTTTTAAATTGTTGTTCACATTCTAGCTGCAAATGCCATCACTTGAAAGTTTTATGGCTCAGAAATAAACAGAATTCTACACAGTCAGACTTTGTTGTCATTGAACTTTTATTTATTACATCGTATCGTGGTTGTATGGAATCGTGAACTAAGTATGTCATGGAGTATGTTTTAATAAGAGAACAGTCAAAGACAGCTTTCCATTCCTGCTTAAATTCTTGAGTAAATTTGTGAATCTTCTCAGTTGGGACCTCGATCACAATTTGACCCCCCAGATACTTCGTCACTGGATTCCAGTGCCAGTTAGTATCCCAGATACTGGTGCAGGGTGAGGCTGGTGAGCCTGGGAAAGGCCGCTCGGCTGTTGGGGCTCTGCCCCGTTTGGCAGCTTCGTCCCTGGACTCCAGTGCCAGCTAATATCCCTCACCCTCCTCCCTACCCTCTGGACAACTGGCTGTCACCCCGCAACTCCACCATATACACACACACACACACACACACACACACACTGTCCCTCTCACACCCACACGCACGTCCACCCGTCTCCAAAGCAACTAAACACGTCAAACAAACCCCCCCCCCCTCTGGAAACGACCCACCTGTTCCTTCTATCTGTGTGTATGTGCATGCGTGTGTTTGCACAAGTCGTGGTGTGTGTGTGTGTGTGTGTGTGTGTGTGTGTCTGTCTGTGTCAGTGGAAGCAAATTACTCATCCGCTCCCCTGCGACTCCCCCGGTTGTGTTTTTCGGGAGTGAACTTCAATGTCACCGATCGCTCACCATCAGTTAGAATCCAGTAAGCGGTGGATGTGTAAGCTACAGCCACACTGGTCCCATCGCGGCTCTGTCAAGCTCAATTTGGCTCAGCGTTAGTGCTGCGGAATTCAGGTTTTTCTGAAGTGGAGTCTGACTATCAGTGTTATATAGTGGGGGGGGGAGTCAGGTCCTCCACTCCCACCTTCAGAACAGATGTAAATTGGCCAATTTGGTGACTGAGCTGCTGCTGACTCGGCCATCGGTGCGTGAACGCCGCCGCTCGGAAGCCTTGTTAACGGGAGATGCGGCATCTAGAAGCAATCATTTTTACCACGTCTGCCGCGGATTTGCATGCGTTTAAGGGTTGCGCCGTCTGACAATCCCTTTTTAATCCTTTTAATTCGTTCTCTGCTCCTAATCCCCTTTTTTTTTTTTTTTTTTTTTAATTCAACTCTCTGAGCGCCTTTGCGAGGAGTCGACCCGAAAATGTAGGCGGGAAAGAGTCTTGATGAGTTTTGATGCGTCTGTAAGAACACAACAGAGAAATAGGACTAAGACAGAAAGCCTGGATCCGTAAAGTTCAAGTTGCTGTGGTGCTGAGTTGAGGAGAAGCAGATAATCTGACAGATGCCTCCAAAGGTATTTCAGCAGCCACATCGTCTTTGTCCGATTTCGATAGCACAGAGATAACCCCGACGTTCACTGCAGGCCCTGACCTTTACCATCCGTCTAGTTTCTTTTTGTTTAGTCTGCTGGTCAGTCTGGCTGTCCCATCAGTCTATCAGCTAGACAGCACTGGCCAGGCCAGAGGTCAGAGGTCAGCGGGGAGAAGAGAAGAGGAAGGAAGGAAGGAAGGAAGGAAGGACGGAAGGGCAAGATCCGTGGATGAAATGGAGAGAACATAAAGGAAGAAGACTTTTGTCTGACAGATGCTCAATGAGAGAAGCAGAGATGGAGATGGCCGTTAAAGTAGGAAGTGGGAGAAAAAAAAAAATGCAATGTGCAAAAAGTGCAATGAATGTGCCCCGTGAAAACCCAAGCACAGGAAATCAAACATTATGAAGAACTGCTAGAACTGCTCCTTCGCCAACCCAACCGCAATCGGTCCCGTCTATCTAACCTCGCCCTCCGCAATGCGAATCATTAGGCCTGCCTCGGCTCGGAATGCTCTTTACGGGCCCCGGCGTGCTTTATGGTACACGCGAAGCGGCGGTGCCCGCGGTTTGCTGACAAATCATGTACTCTCCTCCCTCTCAAGTGCCCCTTTCCTCCTGGTTACAACTCTCACCCCCAGGTCTCCTTCCCCCCCCAAACTCCCAATAAAAACTAATTTGGCCTCTCGGGAAATCAGCCCGGGGTTTCGCGGAGGACTGGCACCAACTCCCAAGTATCCCATTGTGCTTTCTGTATATCTCATTTCACCCCCCTCTCCTACCCCCTGTCTCTCATTCTCTCTGCCGTTCACTCAAACTCTCTCACTTCGCTCGCTGCGTTTGCCACACGGCAGATGAATGCGCAGCTGTAAAGAGCAGCTCCCCACAATATGGTCATTGTGCGTGGCGGGCCATTTGTACGGGTAAGTGCTCGATCCCGACTCGCAAAATTCAATAGTCCGGCTTTTAGCGTCTTCGCAAAAAGAGATCGGCCCTTTCTTCAAATGTCCTTCTCCCTCAACAGAGAGCCGTTTGTCATCTCTGTGATGAGCGATGCCGACCACGGCGTGGCGAGGCGCCCTCGCTCTCACCCCGCGCTTTCCTCGCTTTCAGGGATATTTTGGGACGCGATTAATAGCCTGAAAAGAGAACGAAGGGTAATTTGGTTCCATGTAATGCAACGTAATGAATTTGCCGTACATTGCCTCCGCTTTGAATGGAGACAAGGGGGGGAAATCAATGGGTCTTCCATTATCATAACTGATTTACATCCATTACTTCTATCATTATAGTGATAGGAGTCCTATTGATGGTGAGGTTCAGGGTACGGGCCAGTGCTTACATGGCATAATAGGCGGCTTGGTACAATGGACCGCTAACACGCCGAGAACCCACTGTCAAACCATAAGCGCTTAACACAGCAACGCCTACACCTATCAAGATGCATTACACATGCACTTTAAAAAATCTATTGTGGATGTGATATCAGAGCTGCATGAAGAGATCTTTGCACTGACGCCTTTGTTAATAAGATAATAGCACAAAGACTATCCTGACAATAAGGAAGCTCTGGCCAGTGCAGCTCAGTAGTTTAACTGGTATTTAACAACAATGCAATTCAGAACAAGCTTGGATTGGTCCGAACTGTTGATACTGGTATACATATCCATCTAAAAAACTACTTGAACCCAGCTTGAGAAGTAAATATAATGGACAAGCAGTGAGAAGAGCCTGAAGTTTGCGTTGTTTTTATCCTTAAATAAAGGAAGAGTTAGAGCTGTGTTTATTTATCCAGTTCTGTTTCAAGAGGGCCAGGGATGCATGACTGTGTGTGTGTGTGTGTGTGTGTGTGTGTGGGATCTCACTTGTGTGATTATGTGCAGTCTAAGCTTTTTGATCACTCCACTCCAAACAGGAAACTTTCACTTTACTGATGTATCTTTTATGGTTTACATCATTGCTCATATTTACAAATAGAAGCCGCACGCAATGCTAAAGAGAGACCTGCCATAGTTCAGCTGAGTGGAGATAGGGATGGATGGTCCAACTCACTTAACCCGACTGACCACCAGGATTTAAAGTCATCTACTGCCCCCTGGTGTTAGACATTGCTGCTGACATCATGATCAAATGTTTATGGGTATAGGGATGTGTGCTTGTCTTACCCTTTCTGACAATACATACTATTCTTTTAGCCTCTCTGAACATTGTGTTTACAGCTATATCTAGGCTTTTTACCAGACTTTGTGGTTATCATATAGGTGGATGTATTCACCATCTCGGTTTTGGGGTATTTCTCCTTTACTGGCTAGTATAAAAGTGGAGAGACACTTGAGAAATGGGAGAAAGAAGGTACAACGTGGCCACAAACAGGACTCTCACTAATGTTGAGTCCATGGTATGTGCTTTAGTCTACTGAGACAGTGAATCCCAATTTCAACCTGTTGACGTCTCTGATTGATCATCCCTCTGACAAATGATACAGACAAGGATGGAATGTAAACATGGATGAATAAAAGTTCATACCACAGTGATGAGACACCACAGGCCCATGAAAATCAACAAAAAAGTGTTTATTTTTTCAAAAAATGTCAAGTTTATTTTCTTACTGAGAAGCAAGGTAGTGCTAGTAAGAGGGAATGCAGTGTAGTCAAATGGAAATTGTGAAGGTTGGATACAGCAAAAACACTTCAGCACATCAAAAGTCTATAAACACACAGCTAGAACATGCCTAGACTTTGATCTAGAAGACATATGGGTTCACCACAAACCAAATAAAAACTGATTTAAGCAGGGGAAGCAGCATATTTCTACCTTGGCTTACACAAGTACGTCAGCACCAAGGGCCCCCAGACAGAGCCACTGCGTCAGCCAGGTTAGCGTATTTCTGAATCTCTCATAACTTCTAGAAAGTCTTTTACACCTGTCTAGAAAGGTATGATGTTGGAAATAAACTGAATCTATTTGAGAACTGAGTTTACAGTTGTACATAGATTACAAAATTAGTTTATATGAGGTAAGTATTATCAGTGGAGCCAATGACAACGCTTGGTCCCTTAAGCCACTAGGTAGATAAAGATACATAATTGGAATACAACTAAGTATGGTGAGCATACATAATACTGCTGTTTCACCTACTTAAAAATCTTTTACCTGAGCCTTGCTTGGGCTAGTTTGATTTGTGCTCAGTCAAACCAGTTTCAATATCTGGTACTATTGTGATCAAAATGTTTAACAAGGTGGAAAACATGGAAATGTCCTCTGACATAATCAGATAAACAAATGAGTATTGTACACATGCATGCATGTACAATAGCCTATACACACATACAGATATACATACAAATAGTGTATCACATATAGTATCAAAATTGTATCAATATGGTATATTCGTGATCCATACAAAGCACGCACAAACACAAACCTCATTTTTATTTCAACTCTGTCTATTGTTAACTTTCTCCCCATCCATACAAAGCGGACACACACACACCTCACATTGATCCTGCTATCCCTTCCCCCTTTCATCTTTCTTATCATTAACTTTCCCTCCACCCATCCCTTCTTCCCTCCTTCCCTGTTCTTCCTCTGTCTAAAACAGTGGTTCTCCAACTGGGGGTCAGGGCCCCTCAGGAGGTCGCGAAAAAAAACCTTTCAACCTTTCAAATTTATTATCATGTCATTTTTTTCAGATTTTTCTCCAATTGTTTGCTTTTTTATTGTGAAATGCTGAATAGTTTTCAGCCTCTAGGCCTCCTCTGATAACCAAATCAAACAACCTGAAAAGGGAAAACCACTTGTTGGTTGAACTGTTTACCACTCTGTGGCAGAGGGCCGCGAGTACGCATCGGTTCGTTTTAAGGAGTCACGAGCCAAACGGTTTGAGAAGCACCGGTCTAAAACACCGCGGGGATGAGGCGGTAAGGCACGGCGTCGGTGTAGCGTTTCCAGTCCTTGCCGTACTTGCTGCTGCAGCGGTGCTCGTCGCGCACGCAGCGGTGGACCAGCAGGATGGTCATGTAGACGATGTAGAAGTAGGGCAGCAGGTGGCCAAAGCCGCAGGCGGCGCAGTACGCCAGCGAACCCATCAGGTCGCCGGTGTAGTTGAGGTGACGCGCCACGCCCCAGAAGCCCGAGGTGAGGAGCTTGCTGCGGTGGGCGCCGCCGTCCGTGGAGCGGTACGAGCACTCGATGTACGACGGCTCGCGGCCCCAGATGCTGCAGGAGCCCTCGGTGCGTCGGAAGAGGTCCTTCTGGTGGTTGGTGGAGCGGAAGATGTAATACCCGACCAGGCCCAGCGTCAGGACGGCCAGGGCGTGGGGGGTGGAGAGCTGGACCGGGTGGTAGACCAGATACAGACCCTAGAGAGAGAGAAAGTACTGCTAGTACTGCTAACTTGGATTCATTCACCATTTGAATGCATCTGCTTGACTGCTGTTCTATTTGTAAAGAATCACTCTAGCCCCATACACTGAAATACTGCTAGTCGCTGTGCAATGAACACACATTCACACAGTCCAAAAAGTGGAACAGATTTTTACTGTTATGTTCTAGAAATTTATTTTTATTCAGTTGTAATAACATGCTCTAATTTGAGAACTGAACTGAGTGTTACTGGACAATGATGAGGAGAAGAATGATGATATCCAGTAAGCATTTGACGGATGGTAACATGCAGGAGGTGCTAAGGCTAAACGCTAAAACTTCAACCCAAATGAGCACAATATGTTATTATGGCACTTAAAAAATCCATATTAAAACAGCTTTGTAAACTGTGTTAAACTGATATCAGAAAGATCCTGATTTCACTAAACGATGCAGGTAGCAGTGATGGACTACTATGGAAGTCGTCTCAACTTTCATTTTGGTGCTGTATTTACAGGTTTTCAACATTGGTGCAGGCCATCGACATCAACATGTATTCAACGCCTTAATGTTTGCTGGGTAATGATGATAGAGACCAACATATTCATCACAGACAAGTGTCTGTGTTTGTTACCTGCAGTGTGTAGAGGTAGGGCAGCCAGACACAGTCTCCCCAGCCCAAGTACCATCCAAAGTGGTCATGGCAGATATCGATGGTCTTCAGGTACCACGCCTCGTTCCAGAAGAAATCCAACACATAGATGGCCTACAAGAAAACACAATCAACACATGATTATGTAATGATTATTACATAGCTCACTAAATTTAAGCAGGGCATGTGACCTTAACTGAACATTACCCTACCCTATGAATAAAGATTCTTGAAGGGAAAATAGTTTGAAAGCACCATGTTCGACTCCCTTCCTTCACCCTCCTTACCTGCAGTACGTTGACCAGAATCATGGAGTTGGTGACGTGGCCGTACAGCTCCTGCTGCTTGGCCATGTAGGACAGGTTGATGAGGGTCCAGGCCACGATGCCGGGCCGGCCGTTGAAGAACAGTTTGAAGTCGAACCACTTGCCGATACGCGGGTTGAACTCAATGCCCATCATGTAGTTGTAGAAGATGTTCCCTGTGAACTTGCTGTGGAATCACACAAAATGGAAACAGAGGGCAGGTTGGCTCAGCGCTGTGTTGTTGTGCTATTGCAGTGCCAGGCTTAACTATTTTTCCTTTAAGATATATTGTGAAACAGACATAAACCTACAGAAAGACAGGATATTGTATATAAAAGTCTTAGTGTAAGTGCCACAGTGAGACCAATCTAGACAAGAAGATGAATGTAACGGCAAACACAGAGCAGCCTGCTAAGTCAGTGTTTGTGTCTGCATGCACCCTGGTGTATTTGTGTGCACACCCTTATCTGTGTACAGGGTGTCCAAAAAGACTGGGATCACAGGGAAAACACCTATTAAAATGATTATCAAAACTGCTTGTCAGAAGTGAGCTTCAAACCTACGCATCCATTCAGGGACCAGAAACCCTGATGCCAGTCAGCCATCCTTGCAACTAGTGTGTGCAGGGAAAACAAACGCAAAAACAAAAGAATATGTCACTTGTGTAAGTTACTTGTGTATGTTGCGTTGTTACGGCCCATGCCAAATCCTGACCATGGTTTGAGGAGTGTTGCTGTCTGTCTCTCTCTGCGTTCTTGGGTCCATTTTGTTGTTTGGTGGTGTATGTTTCTTATTCCTGTGGATAAGTGGCCAAACGTAGATGACGTGACGTCACATCGAGATATTTCTAGTATAGCTACAATGGAGTTTGATAGCAGAAAAATCTAAAACGTCAGGCTTTGCTGTCAGTTCCCTCAGAATCAAAAGGGCTTAAAAGCAAAGGCTTGAAAGAATGATGGATCAGACTTATACAGAGATTCAATTTCTGTCAAACATCATGCAGGGTACTAGGGCTGTTAGGTTACGGAGCACAGAGCTAGCTACCATGCCAAATTGGCGCTGAGGAGACAGTGACAGTGGAATGAGCCTAAGAGCAGAAGAGCTGTTCTGATCGTGTGATTGGTCAGGAGTTGGCGAGGCTTATGGGTGTTGTAGCAGGTGTCATGGAACCGTATGTGTAGGACGATAAAAAAGCGTATTTTTCAACACAGAGTGTTTGAAACATTCACATAATCACATAATGGAGCCTTGCTTCACCCCGTAGAAGAACTGAAGTAGAAGTTGACAAGGCAGGTTGGGGGAAAGTGGGTACACCAAAAAAGTAAATTACTACTCTACTTAATCACAAAATAACTTGAACATCACAGACTGATGCTAGCAAACAGTTTAAGTGTATCTGAGGGTGGATTTTTCTTTAACTTGAATTTAAGTACGTTTGACCTTGTACGTGTCATCCTGTCATGTGTGTATCGGTACTCACCAGTCCTCAGCATTTGTGGGGAACAAGTAGGCCTTCATGAAGGCAAAGGTGGAGACGGCATAGCCCAGTATGTTGGTGCACCACATCAGGGGGATCCAGTTGTCAACGATGATGGTGGGAGAAAACCAGTGGAAGTAGTGGGCGTTGGCAAACCACAGGGCATGGGTGATCAGCCAGCACTGCAGCCCATTGATCTCATACTTGTTAATCAGGCCTAAGGCGAATTATAAAAATAAATTAAGAAGCATGTGTTTTAAATAGAGATGAAACAGTTTTTATAACACTCTCACCCTGTCAAAAAAGAATTGGGTCTGAAGAGAGTAATACTGGACCTTCTCCTTTGGATTGTCTTAACAAAGCAAATGTTGTAATGTGTGTATGTTGCTCACCAGCTGGAGTTCGTGCTCCGTCCTGCACGCCACCGACATAGCCAGGAATGAACTTGTGGGTGATATCAGGAACACACATGTACAGGAACACCTAAGGGACAAACAGAACCAATTTCAACCTTCTGCGTCGGCCGAGATCCCTATATGTAGAGATAAATAAATAATTTTTGTGAGTTGTACCCACCTCATTTTCACTGCTTTTCAGTATAATAGTAATTATAATACCATGAATTATAAGCATGATGGTGGTGACTTCATTCACTTTTCTCTCTCTTTTCTCTCGCTTTATCTCTCTCCTCTGTCTCTTACCTGAAAGGCCACCCAGATGGCATATATCTTGGCAGCGCTCCAGGTGAATGAGGGTGCCTTGGCCCAGATGGAGAGCAGGGTGGTCTCTCCTCGGTACAGCTCGATCAGAGGTTGAGTGACGGAGCACTGGTACTGGTCACAGGCCATCACAAAGTAGAAGACGATGAAGGGAGCGAAGCAAAGCAGGGCGATCACACTGGACAAGGAAAACCAGTCCACCTCCCTGAGAATGAATAGGATATAGTGTATAAGACCGACTGAACGTGATAGGAAAATGATGCAGTGAATATTGAGGTCACGTTGCTCAGTGGAAACCTGGTTCCTCCAGTTTTGTAGTGTGTCAATATCACTAGAAAGAGCAATGCATTTTCAGCATCTAAGAGTCTGGCAACAAGCCATAAATTGACAAGATCAACATAAACCAAAATAAGTTTAGTGTCGCCATATGAATGAGCCAGAGACACAGTGTTTCAGAGTCCATTTCCATACACACTGCCAGAATTTGGTAGTGACTGTGTATGTATGGGTAACAGGAGTCACTCCACTCCTCCGATTTCACGATGGCTCTAAATGATGCATATTGCTTGAAAGCTGAAACGTTTCAATTCTAAAATTCAAAATATCCATCAATTGCCAGCTTGTGCTTTCTATTTTACAATTACAACTAAGAAATGTTTGTTTCTAAAGGTGAATTTTGGGGAATAATATATAATCTGAATAGGTAGTGAAAATGCACTTTACCTCCTGTTTCCAAAACACTGCCCCTGCTTATCCAAAACTGTTGACACTTGTAGCTTTTCATCTAAACAAGACAAAGAGTCTAACAGCCCTGCAACATTGAATTTTATGGAAGCGTCCCTGCTGGGAATCAAACATTGGTCTCCCGATTGAAAGTCTGCAATCTAACTCCCTGCTGCACACTTTCACCCACATGACCAAAAGTGGTGAACAGAGCGACCAACCGAATGACTGACATTGCGACCCACAGAGCCCCTGCTGTCATGGGACTAAAAACAAATGCCAGACTCTCTCAAAGGATGATCTGAATATCAGATATTGTCACACTAGAATATATATTATATATATATTGTCACAATAGGGTGCCATAGTGTGCTGCTCTACTGTACTGACCATGTGTTTCACAGATGCAAAAACAAGTAGTTGCAACTAAATCTAATATGCAATGCAATCCTTGTGTATCAGGTGTTTCAGGACAAAAAAGATTTCCTGGTTTCCTTTTGCTGACATCTCTGTGTGTGTCTTAGGAGGATTTGAAGAGTATTAAAAATACCTAGTTACACTGTGTAATACGAGTACAATGATTTGATGCTCCATATTCTTTCACTAAACAAAATATCTTTTGAGTTCTTTTGTTAAGAGACCTGGGCATTTATGCCCCAATCCCACAGGTCCTGGGGGGCTTGGGTTGAGTCGGCTACGTTTGTCACTTACTTACATGGATTTTGGTAGAGGAATGGTTCGAAATTGTCGGCAAAAACTGAGTATGGGCTGATAAGATGAGAACATGGCCCAAAACAACCTGTGACACATTAGGCTCGTTTGAGATGAGCAAGTCCTGTGCAGTTTTGACCAGCGACTTGCTTGGTCTGTTGCATGATGGTTAGAAAAGTCGTCCGACTCGCTCCGCCGACCCGACTGCACGAGCCACAGGAATCTGGCGGGACCGAGGCGGCTGCAGTTTTTGGAGCGAGGCGCTGCAGCTGCTCTCCACCGACCGCACAGCTCCGTGGATGATGGGAAACGCCTCGAGCTGAGCGCTGATTGGTTCATCACAGTTGTATCACACACCCACAGTGACATGAAGAGACTTAAGTTTTTATATCTATTCCAAGATGTCACTCCATGAGCAGTCCGTATACCATTTTATTAGAACGCTATGTAATATTTTCCATAAATGCCACCTGTAATGCTTACATTAAAATAAAAATAAGTAACATGAAGGTCTGGGTTGTTAGAGCACAGTGAGTGTGGGTGGCAGTAATGCACCTTTTAAATTGTTTATCAACCGCCGTTAAACAAAACTGAAGAAGAAGAAAAAGAGCAGCGAGTGTGCAGTCGGGAGCGTTCGGCTTGTTGATTCCTCGCCTGACTGCACTCGGCTACTCTCGTCTATTTTCCAGGCGTGCAGGTAGTCATCTCAACCGAGCCTATTAACTCACCATGCTCTCCCCCACTGTGCAGTCTGTTCGCTCTCTGCAGATGCTTTGCCATTGGTACTGTGCTTGGTACGCCTCCTGGTGGTTTCCATGGCCACTGCACCATTCATTTCTGTTGGAGGAACAGATTAAGGTAGATAGACATGTTGACTTTGAAGGAATACATCGATTCACCCTTGCATGACTAGAAAATTGGTTGTAGTTTCACTTCTAGCACTGGCAGTTAGTACTTTTGAGACACTGTAACATAGAATAACATTCAATGAATGTACAAAGGGTGCTAAAGCGTCGGCATACATCATAAAAAACTAAATAAATACTAGACTCACATAATTGATACTGCCACTTATCTTCTTATTGCACCAGGGCAAAACATTAAGGCCATAACAGGTGAAAACAGGTAGTTTAGAGTCAGGGGAACTTTTATAAACAGGTAATGAGGTAATGAGGGAAATCAAAGTGCGTGTCCTTGGGGAAGTGAGATAACAAGCAGAGCCTTGTGTGGAGGCCAACTTGATAAAGCTGTAGCTTTGACAACAGATGTGTGAGGCTATCCAGAGATACATTGACACATCCCAATCATACCAATGAAATCAAACTTTTTTCATGATTGCTATTGTTCCCCACATTTACTGGGACCAGTTGCATAAAGCTAGTTTAAGACTAGTCTAAGCCTTAGACTGGTCTTAGATTCTCAGGTTGGACTAGACTAATTAAGACTGTCTGTTACTTAAACAATATGACTGACTTATTTTGAGGTAAGAAAGTTAGCCACCTTCCACCTGGCTAATCTTGAGTTAAGAACTTTGTTGTTATGGCAACAAGTGCCTACCTGTCAGAGTGGGAAGTTTAAATACTGAGGCTGTTTTAAGAAGAGATGGCAAATCTCTGTGTTTTGGAAAGAGCCTGAAGAAGAGAGAGAGTCTTTAGAGACAGAAACAACCCTTTAGAGATCTACAGCAATCAAGAAGTAGTAGGAACAGTAACTGTAACTGTCTAAAGCAAGTTAAGGTCATATTTAAGTCTGGTCTATCTTTATGCAACTGGCCCCTGATGATGTATGCACGAGCGCACGCACACACACACTGTCAGAGCAAAGAGACTGTCATGTCAGCTGGAACTATTCACAGCCACACAAATAGTAGGCCTACTAGGTGAATGGCTGACTGAAACACCTTTCAGTTTAGTCAAACATTCGAAACTTATTTAACCGTTTAAGTTTTTTTTTTAACCAACTTGTCCCACGGAAAGGAGACCGACGTTGTAGGCTATAACAAAAAACAAACAATTTATTAGCACTTGTGTTGTCCTTTGCACTAGCTAGCTAGTTTTATAATACTACTAACAACAATGGTGATGAACGACCGTTATATCCTTTCGGTTTGTGCTGAACGGAGCCCCTCAAGTGATAGCCCGCATTATGAGCATAATGTAACATAAAACAGAGGAAAAATACCTACATTTTACTGGCTTATAACCCAGTCATGGATATATTATAATAGCTCACTCACCGCTGGAAAACTGGAGCCAAAAGATGTCTCACTGGCAGTCTGTCTCGCCCTCCCAGGTGCTCCTGCTCATGTAACCGCTGGAGAGCCTACTGTATTGACACATACCCCGCCCATAACGCGACTACGTAAAAAATCTGAACCAATAGCGTAGCAGCGAGGGCGGGTCTGAGAAGTGGCTCTGTCCTCTGATTGGTTAATGCGGACTGGAGCCACCAGCACCTGACGAGCTGACCAATGAGTGAATGGTTTGTCCAGAGTATACAACACACTGACGTTCTTATGAAACCGTTCTCAGTATTATCTTCATGTATCCATGAGTATCCACTGGGATATTATATTTACGCTAGTCTTATAATGGCAGCAGTCGACCTCAGGCTTTCATAATAGGTCAGTTGAAGAAGAGTTAGTTGCTGAAGAGGCCCAGCTATTATGGGAACACACAGTTGGAGTCCTACTCCAACTAGTAGATGTGTACTGTAGATGATCTAGCTAGAAAAAGGAAAGTTTTTCATTTAGATATTGATGTGTTGCACAATTAGGGAACACACCAACACACTACTGTCAGATATGTGTAGAGAATAGTGATTTTTTTTTTTCACAAGCCATTCATTGGCTAATTTCATTTAAGGGTCTTGCACTCTTATTTATAGGATGCCCAGAACATAGAGGTTTACAAGACATTATATTAACGACATATAAAGAAAGATCAAACAATATTGATTTGATTTGATTTGATAAACGTTTGTATCCCCAAGGGAACAACTTTTACCACACATCAATACACCATAAACCATAATGTCAAAGTCAATGTCAGTTTTACATATTTAAGCAAAAAATTAAAAATGAAAATTGGGTCAATAAGTTTTTCAGCCCCTTTGCAGTGACACTCCACAATGAGATAAGATGCATCCAAATTCCACTTGTGTTGATGTGTTAGAATAAAACGCATATAAGATCCTGACATCAGAGCAGAAAGAGACATATGGACAGGTATAATGAAAAATGCAATTTTTTATTTTGTAATATTTACTGTACACTGGCACAATTTATTGAAGCTCATATGACTTTACATGAGATGGCGGTTTTATGATTTGGTATATTACAAGAAATCATGGGGTGGCATGATATTTTGCATTTAAATCTGAAACAATTGCAGGAGTCACATAAAAAAAGAATGACAGACCTTTAAGTTATCATCTTAAAAACATATGTGCATAGTTAGAAGTCAGATTCCCTTATGAATAAAAAAAAAAGAGAAACGCTTTAGCCTAAATAGACCTGTCATGTCTTTTAATTGCTTCCTGCCTCGTCTTCCTGTGATGGATTCTCAGAACACTAAAAATATCTCTAAACATTTCCATATAAAACAGCTGCAGCAAAAGAGCAGCAATCAATACAGACAGACCCTCTGAAGAGTGCAGGCATGGAATGAATAACCTACACTGCAAGAAGAATTAAAGATGTTCATTTCATATTTCATTTCAGATGTTCATTTTTTATATTTCACTTCTGGCCATATTGTAACAATTCAATTTCCTACAAGGGAAATGTGAGCTAAATTAACCATTAATAGTTAAATTTGAAAACAGTTTTAGTTATTGTACAGATTTTGTTATTTAGTTATTGTACAGTTAATTTGAGTTTCACTACAATTAGGCCTAGATCAATATATGCAGTCTATGATTCAGTAATACTTTCAGCTACATTACACCTTGCTACCCTGCTCTAACATTGTATATTGGCTAACTTCAACACAACAGCTCAAAACCAACAATAGTTACACAAGTTGACTCCTATAACCAGTTGATATGATGGACATAGTTGGTCAGCAAAAAACCTGTGCCTTAAAATAGTTGAAAAAAATAATATTCCCACTCTCCACAGCCTGTCCAATATACAAAACTTGCTGTACACCTACCTCATCAAATGCAGCATCATGGGCCCCAAGCCCACCAAAACTTGCACCACCAACACAATTATAAGCAAGGCATGGAATAAATAACTCCTCATCTAGACAGATGTTTGACACAGCAGAATAATATATTACATCTTTAACGTAAAAGCTTCAAAGAGTTAGGGAAAAAATATAAACTCCAAGTAAAACATTAAGAGAAGAGCACAGAATTCTATATAAAATGTAATGTTATGCTAATCAATACCTTATGTAATGTTAATGGTAATCAAAACAATCACAAACTTGTTATGTCATCAAACCTTCTCACCTAATATGCACAATAAGTCATCAAACTCAAATCACTAATTAAAATGCTTCATTTATAATGAGGCATCTTTTATTATCACATAAACTTATTTACCATCATCATTACATTTCAATGCAATATAATAAATGAGACTGTTATTCTCTGTGCCCAGCCGATTAATCTGGTCACTCAGTTGTCATGATGTTATCCAAGATGTAAGCAAATGACTTTTTGACATTTTTCTGCTCCAAACCAATGCTGGCCTCCTATTACCTGTTGAGGTGCACTTACATAAAGTAACCACTAGAGGGCAGTCCTCTGCCATGTCAGAAACAGCCACTCGCCTCCATTGAATGATGATAAATTATGCGACCTTCAGCCTGCCACCCTCAGGCTGCATTTAGGCTCGTAAGGGGTTAGTAAATCAGAGATATGATCCGGGGCCAACCCCAAATGTGCTTTAAAAGTAATCATTAAAATTTTTAAATCAATTCTAAAATGTACAGGTAACCAGTGTAGAGATGCTAAAAGAGGCGTTATGTGGACTCTAATATTGGATTTTGTGAGTAGTCTTGCTGCAGCATTTTGAACTAGTTGGAGTTTGGAGAGGTTGTATTGAGAGAGTCAAGAATACAGCGAGTTACAATAGTCTAAGCGGGATGAAATGAAAGCGTGGATAACAGTTTCTAGATTCTTAGCGGATAAAAAAGATCTAATTTTTGAGATATTACGAAGTTGCAGAAAGCACAATTTAACGACTGACTTCACCTGCTGGTCAAAGTTAAGTTTGCTATCAAAGATAACACCCAGATTTCTGCACTGGGGTTTGATGCAACAGGGTAGAGAAGTGAGAGGAGCAATGCTCGCTGGAGGAGTCTGGACCTATGATTATGGCTTCTGATTTATCTGAGTTTAGCTGAAGAAAGTTTTGAGAGAGCCAGTAAGACAGGATTGTATTTTGACCAGTTGTGTTGTGTTGTTGGAGTCAAACGAGAAATAGATCTGGGAGTCTGCATAAAAATGGAAACTGATGTTGTACTTATGAAAGATTTGACCTAGCGGTAACATATAAATGGAGAATAATAATAATAATAGTAATAATAATAATGATAATGGAGTAGGCTCCCTGCCCTGAGATGAACATATATGTATTGCTGATCTATGTGTTCATTTCCCCAAATGAAGGGGTAAAAAAAACCTCAGTTCCACTATGGTGCATGAATCAAAGTGAACTGAAAAATGAAAAATTTGCTGAAAAACTGAAAAATCAGCTACAAAAAAAAGTGCATGAATGTTAAAAATGGAGTCTTTCAGCAATGACAGTCTTCACTGGGGTTAGAGAATTGCATGCATAGTTGAATAA
The DNA here is from genome assembly GCF_046629955.1 of Centroberyx affinis. Taxonomy (NCBI): domain Eukaryota; kingdom Metazoa; phylum Chordata; class Actinopteri; order Beryciformes; family Berycidae; genus Centroberyx; species Centroberyx affinis. The sequence continues at coordinate 106,132 of NW_027283312.1, read as the reverse complement.
ATATATTAGATTCATATATTGAGTATGCAGATTCACCTATAGACCTTTCCACAATGGCATAAAAGCTTGTGAATCACATTTTTAGTTGTACTAGTAATACAACTCTTAATGTCAACAGTCATTCACTGACAGGGTGTTCTTCTGTTCTGACAATTAACATAATTTCCATATTTAAAATTCTGACTGGACACAAACCCATCAAACAATTTTGTTTGAACTGTACAAGAGTATGAGCCGTAACAACACTGTGACATTATTGTGTGCATTTGTTGAAGGCCACCATTGATCTCTCTTTAAAAACATACTTCAAAACAGGTCCTACTACTTAAACATGTCAGTGTTTAAGAATAGCTCTAACTCACTCACTCACAGTTAGCCTATCTGACCCCTAGTGGCTGTTAGGAGGCATAGCAATGTCTACAGACCAGACACACTGAACCAGGATCATTCACTCACCTTCTCTCTGCAATACTGCTGAGTTGTGTATGCTGCTTCCATCTATGACACTGTGTCCTTGTTCTTGTATATCTTAGATTGTTCTGTTGTTCTCCAAAAGTAGCTGAATTATTATCATTTTTCACAGTATCGCTCCAGGACACTGACAGGATTGGACACAGGCTGCCACAGGGCTCTAAGAGTTTGTCCCATAGGTCAGTGATTCTCAACCTTTTTCATATCAAGGACCCCTAATTTAGTCCACATTAGAGCCACGGACCCCCATTTGATGAGATTTTGTCTCTCAGACCCAAATCTGAGAATATTTTTATTGCTAGATGATTTTGTCCAGAATTCCATGACTGTCTGTATTGTAGGTAGAGAGATAACAGAACAACTATGATCAAAACAGTCATTCTTCTACATTCTCTAATTGTGTTCACTTCTTGTAAATTAAATAATGGTGAAGTTTAACAATTCATCAATTTGCTGGGGACCCCCGGAACCCCCTCAAAGACCCCTGTTAGTCCCCGGACCCCACGTTGAGAACCACTGCCATAGGTCATCTTACCCAATATCTGAACAGAGGTTCTGTTCGGTGCGTTTGCTAACACTTTAGCATACAGCATGTTAAGTAATCGTAGGCGATAAGCATTATCCAAAGTATGAAGAAAAACCATTAGTAATCCAAAATTGGTATTGGTTTTTATCCTCTGGTCTGTAGATTCATAACTTCTGAAAACAAAATCTCAATCTTCATCATGAGTGAAGTCCATTATGAATCAACAGCACAAAAAAACTTCAACTGTCTGGCTTCGCTCACTTCTTGTGTAAACAAAACAAGTTACACTCAAAGTCTCATGGGAAGAGAGATCTTGTTGAATGTCTAATGTCTTAGAGCTGCTATAAGTTCTTATTTTCTCACTTTTAAGATCATGCTAGTTGTCTACGATTAGCCTATTTAACATACTGTATGATAAAGTGTCAGCTTGTGCACAGGACAGAGAGACACAGAAATGATTTTGGTACCAATCCTCTGATCATATATTGGGTAAGGTGACCAATGGGCCAAACTCCCCAAAAGTCGGAACGATGACAGCTGCGCGGACCTGGCCAACCCTGTCCCTGCTAGTTCACAGCATCATGGGTAAAAAAAGCTGATGGTGCCAGCTTCTCCCTTCTTTTCTCTCCGCCCACCCTCCTTCCTCTCATCTCCCTTTCACCTTCCTTCTATCTGTAATAGTTACATCACAACCTGTCCTCCTGCTTGCTGCATCATGCATGCAGGAGAGATGTAGACTGAGAGAGATACAGTCAGGTAGTGAGGAAGAAGTAATACATGGAGGCGGTGACCCAAACTGAGAGGGATGGAGGGGTATTTTCATGTCTGAGAGGAGGAGGAGGGCTGGATGGAGGCAGGTTCAGCAGGTGGGCAGGCAGGGCTACAGAGTGGATCTGTCAGTCATAAGGCAGTGAAATACAACATGAGTCAGACTGAACCACCAGTGGATCAGCTAAACCATCTAGTTGCTTTTTGCATATGTGTTTCATCCACTGGGAAACGAGGACATTGGCCATCTTTCAACAAATGTTCAGATCGGATCTCAAATCTTGGCAAAAACCATACAACAAATATAATTTACCACCAAAACTTACAAACCAGCTTATGATTATCAACTACATTTCTGGGGAAAAGTGGAGCAATGACTGACTATCAAGATATTATTATTTAGCTAATATGCTAACATGTTGCATTAAAAAAAAAATTCTAGGGGGATTTTACTTGAACTTTGCTCCCTATTAAAATGATAAAAACTACAGGAGATCATCTCATTTAAGCTAAGGTATGGCCATACTAAATTGATGCCCATGGGTATCAAAGATGTTTTCCTTTTAAAATATATGACACATAAGCCAAAAATTATGTTTAATAGTATTAATGATGTTTTATTGTTAAACCACAGTCCTATAAGACATTCTCTGATATCAGTATTCAGCTGCAGGGCTAGACATTATGACCTTATGATACAGAATTTAGAATTCCCTGTCATAATGAAGCAGACACATACTCAAAGTTTCATCTTGGATCAGCCTTCACTTGCCAAAGAAACAACGTTGCATTTAGTTGGACAAATAATCTCTATGTTTCCACTATTTACAGAGGCAAACATGGAGCGTGACTTCTATCCTGGTGAGTCATATTTCTTGGTAATGTTCTTATTCAGCCAGAAAACACTGATTAAATCTATTTGGTTGAAAGTTTAAATGAGAGCCACACTCTTAAAAAGGGATGTGTCATTTTCAACACATCTCTGTGTCTAACACACATTTGTGTTGCTTTTGCACACAATCTATGCATTTAGTGTCATAATTCTTTGTTCTTAACATATGTTGCATGTTGAAAAGTGACACAAATGTGAATTATTCCAAACTAGAAACATGGATGTGTTGAAGATGATATCTTTTTTTAGTGTGCACCACAATAGGCATATTGATGTAGCAAGGTCATTTACATTTGTGTTATTCCTTGGTAGTTAGACCTGTACTATAAATCTACTGTTGTAGCAAATGTTTCAACCAAACCAACGCAACAATGTTCATGTTTTTTTTTTTCCCCACGGCACAACCGAGGGCATCACAAGGCAAATTCAGATCAGTCAGTCAGTCAGGTGACGCTTAGTGAGATGTCGCTTCATGAGATGGCCTCTAGAGGGCGTCTTTGATTAACAGATGGCCTCTCTCCTGTGGGGGCTAAATGCCACATTGAGTCCATGACTCCCATAATGCCATATTGGATCTCACACATTGAGCCACACTCTTCGCCGTCAATTTACTTACATCCACGTCTTCTGTGGCCTTGTAAACTTTAACGTTAGGTAACGTTCTTACCTGTGGTATCTAAGTGACGTTAGTGGAGTTATTTAACCGATAACCATGTCGTAATGCTTCAGTGCATTGAATTGAACATGCGCCGTGAGTCTGTACAGGATCTGTGCTTGTTTTACATGTACTCACAGATACTGTATCAGGTCGTATCACGGTTATTTGTTTTGTTGACTCAATTATCTCAGTGCTCTTTCCAGTGATCAGTTTGGATGTATTGCTTGGAAGTCCACAGAAATACTTGGGGAGATGCGATACTTATATGCTCCAGCATCTAATCCATCATCATGTTTTGTGATACAGTGCTAAATGTTTTTCCTTGCACAATTTACGTGTGGGAAGACCATTATCACATGACCATTATGGCTCATATCTATATGGCTTATATATTTTGTTATTTAACATACATCAGCCAATAGACTCCCTGTGCCAACTGATGTAACATGTAAAACTCAAGAGTATGGTATGTGATGTAGAGTGTGACCCTCATACTTACTGTGTGTGTGTGTGGTATAGGATACACTGGAATGACTGTAAGATCTTATGGAAGCCAAACCTCTTTCTAAACCTAAGTATGCTGAATGACATAGTGAACTAGTCTTGGTATTGGTAGGCTACATATGCTGAGTGTAAGCTCAGTATCAGTTGGAGCACACAATGCAAAAGAAGGAGCAGAGGAAAGTCCTGTTTGTTTTCATATCCACATTTGGAATGTGTGGAAATCTAAACAGCTGATTAGGGAAAGTTCCCCTGCACCACTGGCTCTAATGAAGGCTTTTGGGTGTGGAGGAAAATTCCTGTCTCATTCCTTATGGCTTCTTGCTCTAAGTCAGACATTCCACTATCGTATTATCCTCTTCATGTACTCAATACCAAACACACACCTTCTGAAACTATTCAAGACTCTGGCATTGTTAGTAAGACATTTAGCCGCTCGCACTGACGAGAAATAAAGGATAAAAGAGTTGATTGACTGTCTATACATGTTCAGTGTGTCCCACTGGTTGTCAGTTTTCAGGGACTAAAATCTCTCAATCTAGTATAAGCTAATGGCATTGCAACATTAGATGACTATTATACTTCCTTCTGATAATCAAAGCTTTGTTTCAAACTGTCTCTTTCAGTTTGTGTCGGCACAGACACACGGCGACTCCGAGGAGCACAGATGTGCTGCACCATAGGTGCAATGAATTATGGTCATTGTATTTCACCAAAACGCTTTTGTCACTTGGTATTAAGTCTTGATTGTTTGAAAACAACATCAGCGCAAATTGCTTCATTTGATTCACTCAATTCATTGGCATTGTGGGAATCCCTCCCAACCACGGGAAGCAGTACAATTAAGCAGCTATTGAAAAGAAAGTTATATTGGATTTTCACAGTCACTTTTTCAGAACCATTGGCCTGAACCTTCTCCAGCAAGACAACAGTAAACATGTTGTCCTCCACGAATGACAAAGTAGGCCAATCAGTAACAAATATGTCACTTTGTTTTGAGCTGTAATTGTGTAGTTCTCCCTTGGGCTAATCAGTGTCATTTTGAGTGCTGATTGCAGTGGTGAGATGCATCGTTTCTTCAAGTTTTGTTCAAATCAGGTCAGCGGTGTCTGAGATATCACACGTGACATATGGATGAGCGAAGAAATGATTTAGTGACTTCACTGCAGGGGACAATACAAGGGTTTCACTCCAAAACGCTATATATCCATTTTGGAAATGGCAATCATCAGGCAATATTTGATTGATTCTGTCCACAAAAATGAACCATTTTATTGGCAAATGACTCTTAACTTCAACACTAACCCATAATGTGCTTAACTTTCATGCCAACACTCAATTTGGGAGAGTAATTATCATTTTTTTTAAAGGTGGATGTCTCGTTTTGGAACGAAAGTCTACAATAACTAACCAAGATTTCTATATTGACAGAAAAAAAACTAAAAAAGATTACAGGGAAGAACTATGGCTGGTTCATCAGTGTCTGGATTAAAAAGATTAAAACTGTTCAAGGTGAACAGTGACATGCCATCAGCAAGCACAGTGTGTTTGTAAGTTGCAACGTTTGCTTTATGTTTGAATGTTTGAAATTTGTGGACATGTGTGTGTAGATGCATGTTATTGCACGGGTGTGTGTTTACGCGAGCCTTTGCCTTGTTGAACAGACGTGAACGCGAACTGAAATATGATAAAAGAACACTTGAAGATAGTCCTTGGTGCAGCTCTCCTCCAGCTCCACTCGTTCCCCGCTGGAGAGCTCCTCTTCAGCCTTCTCTAGTACTGTCCTGGGAGGTCAATTGTCCTCCATCTTCCTCCCTTTCTGTCTCTCTTTCACTCGTCTTTCTCACACTCTGCAGCACTCCGCTTCTGCCAATCTCTTTCTACTTTCCCTCAGCACTTCCCCTTGATTTTTAACAATTCTCTTTCTCTCTCTCTCTCTCTCTCTCTGGCTCTAATCCCTCTACTCTGTTTCGTTCTTTCTATTTCTCTCTTCTAGACACTTTGATCAGATGCCTTGTTGCTATGCCGTATCCAGACAGTATGATGTATCTGGGCCAAGCAGCAGACATCACAGCTTCACACAGTGTGCTCTGCATCTCACCCGAGACAGAGGAGACATTTTGTGGTGTTCTTACCTTTTGTTACCTTGCAAACTTTGTAATGTCAGACGTTCAAACTGCAGCAGGCAAGATTTTAAATGAAAATACACGTGTCTTATCAGGCTATCACAAAGAGAAGCAGCAGAGAAGAGCGTGCTATCCCCACTAATTCTGTAGATTCCATAGATTTGCCCTATTTGCTTTAATTCTGGTGTCTGGTACGGTCACTGGTGGGAAAACGTCAACCAGACTTAAGAGTGAAATACCGAACTTTCTCCTAAACAGCAGTGAGTGAGCGCCCTGTCCACAGAAAGCTGGACTCACCACCTCCACCCCACCAGATACTAAGGGTGCGATTTGTTTTCTTTGGTCCAAAGCAAGTCCGATTCCAGTCCCTGTAACTTTAGCTAAGCATGATGGACTTGTTTGCGCTCATTGGGTTCTTACCAGTTTAAAAACACATGAAGAAAATAGCTGAATATGAGCATCAGCCAAGAACTCATTTTGTTCTGCTAGGTTTTCCAAGCATGAGGAACTTTTGGCAATCAAATATCAACATCCATCTCCTTATACTCGGTATATCTTGCATTTTGGGATGGTTTGCTGTAGTTGGTTCAGCTTATGTTCTCACTCCTAACAAACCGCACCACAGTTCTCTTGGAAGAGGACTGAGATGCATTTTCAGATGTCTAATTGCGGTTATTTGGTGCCACCAGAGTTTGAATGACATCGTTCTCACCTGACCAAATGAACCAAACTTAAAGGAGAAAATGCTCCAGAATTTGAATAAACTGCTCCAAACATGTTTGGTGTAAACTCACCTTAAGAAGACGTCATTAAGTTTATTGACATTATGTTATATGATGTAACATAACACAACTATTGTTTTTGAGGAATTGATGACCTCAAAAACAAATAGTTGTGTTTCGCGCACACACACACACACACATGCACGCACGCACGTATGCACATACATATACATCCTGTAAGTGTATTGAGTCGGTATCGCACATAGCAGGTAATGGAAATACTGTTGAAAATCCAGTGCTTTTAAATGCCTTAATAATACATGAAGGAATTCATCAACACATATTAATTGCTTTGTTGCATATCAAGTTTGAACTTTACGATACCTATAAAACTGATAATTGTACATATGCCTGTGTTTGTGTGTTTTATAGATATGCAGGCATTTTTTCAGACAGTCCATGGATTATTCAACTCTCTCTGTCTGTGTGTGTGTGTGTGTGTGTGATCAATATATGTGGAGTTGGGGGATGACAAAGTGGCGGTGGCAGTGTGTGTGAGTGTGTGTGTGTGTGTGTGTGTGTATGGAGGGGGATGTGGGGTGTACTGGGGTTTGACTGACACATCTTACCCTAATCAGCTCCCTTGGGATGGTGTGTGTGTGTGTTTGTGTGTGTACAGTTACAAATGGATGAGTGTGTGTATGTGTATGCACGCACAATTTCATGATTTTATGCATATTATGTGTATATATGTGTTACTCTGGTTTGTCTGTGTTGTGTGTGTGTGTGTGTGTGTGTATGTGTGGACGCCTTTGTTGCTGTGTAAGTGCCTCATGAAGACTAGGACCCATGCTGTATCAGAGATGCGATGCAACACGGAGGCTCTTTAATAATTTACTGTAAATGAAAGTGAAAGATTAATGAGAGCCGATTCTCTCCTCTGCTCATCCTCCTTTCTCCAGTCCTGCTGTCTTAATGTGAATGTCTCTTTCTCCCTCCCCCTGCTTAGTTATCATCATCATCATTTGCGTCATCATCATCACTATGATGATGATAAGATTCAAGATTCAGTAGTTTATTGCCAGATTTGTTTGCCTGGTGTCCAGTCTCCATGAATCGCAGTCTTTAGCACGTTTTGAATTTGCATGGTGATTCATAAGGGTCTGGACGCAAGCCTATCCATGACTGATTCGGTGATGTAAGTTCTCGCCCCTACCAATTGGTTGGTGTTGGTTGTCAGTTATCAAAATCTTTGACCAATCACAGTAGCAAAGCAGACTGATATAATCTGGAAACACCTCAGAGCCATGGATGTATTGCTCAGAGCTAACAACAATCATGGCTGTGTTCACTTCCATAACAAATGAAGTCGTCAGCACTCACAAATAAGTGTATATCACTTCTTTAATGATGCACAGCAGCAAAAAAAAAAAAACGGACGTGTTTCAGCCCTAGGCTTTCCTCAGCATTACTGAAACAATTGTGGGTGTGTGACCCCTATTAAATAGCAGCCAGGAACCTGCTGGTGATTACAACCAGCTGATACAAATAATCCAAACAGGCATCATAAAAAAAATACTAATAATAAAAATAAGAAGAAGAAGAAAATTTGAGACAATTTAAGCCATCAGAGGAGATATATCACATTATGTGATTACAACAACCAGATAGTGACCAATTGATTTACACACTAACAATAAAAATAGCATGTATGTGGGTCTACATCTGCAACATTCACTTCCAAGCTTTTAAACATGCTGATTGTTCCTGTTTTAATACATCAGAAATCTAGCTTGCTATCATGCAATACCTTTGCCAGCGCTGCAATTTTGTTGTCACAACAACATAGTTGTCGTTGCGCTCTGTAAAGCTCATCATAAGTAAAAGAAAATGTTTCAGCGATCTAGAACATCAACGGTAAATGCCAGGTTTTGGTCTCAGTCCCTGAGAATAAAAGTGAGGGCTTCTTTCTAGAGCCGCCATTTTGCACTGACAATCATACAGGGAGAAACCCATCGGAGTCATTCCTATGTTCCCAGGGTCCTATGTTCCCCAGTTCTACATATGTGCTCTCCCAGGGTCCTATGTCCCCAGGGTACCTATGTTCCCAAGGTCCTATGTTACCAGGCTCCTATGTTCCCCAGCTCTATATAGCACATAATGGGAACCTGAAAAAAATGTTCCCCAGCTGTATTCGCCTAATATGGTTAGTTAGGGTTAGGGTTAGGGTTTAGGGTTAGGGTTAAACATAGGACCCTGGGAACATAGGACCCTGGGATCACAGTCACATCCCAGTGTTTAGGAACAAGTTGGCTAGTCAACAAGGGGCACAACACTTGCCTTTTCTTGACTGTAAAACCCCTCACTCGGGTATTGCTCTCTCCACACACACATAAAACCCACAGCTGAATGGAACAAGTTAAGGCACGTTCTCTGGAGGTTGTCGAAAAACATTCTTGGAAATGTAAGAAATCACTAACTTTTCCTTTAATGTGTGTACAATCCTTTCCCGGTGTCTTGTGTTATGAGCAGACGTATTGCCATACCAAACAGGTGACAACATTTTCAATCACACCTCTGTAAATATGCGTAATAGCTTCCAGATTGACACCGATTTTTTTCAACTGTTGAAGGAACTTTCTGTGAGCTTTTTGTATTATGATGTTGGTGTTGCCCTCCTATTTAAATGTATGGGAGAAAGTGGTGGCCAGGAACTTTTCAAGAGGTTTTCCACCCTCTTCACTACCTGACTTCTTAGGTTTTCCCAAGATGAACTCATTATCATTGTACTTCATCCCTACAGGTAGATTCATTGCTACATGAGATCTAGGCTGCTAAGGTCGTATCATCAGCAAACTTGCTCATTTTAACAGAGTTTGACGCACAGTATCACGTGGTATTTACTTTAAATACAAAATACAAAAAGAGCTAATGTCACACTGGCAGGCGATGTGTCAAACGTCCCAGGAACAAGATGTAATGAAATGAAAATAGAAAGCATCTGGGCTATAGAACACAGCCCAGACATCATGATGAGTCAATTCACAATGATTTATTTGGAGAAAATCCTAAACTTAGTACCTCTAATTACAGCTCCACATATTTGTGAAAAACCGTGTCATATTTTCTTTCCAAAGAATAAGCCATAAGAAGTCTAAGAACAGATTATCTGCTTCCCCGGTTCATAGAACCAATCCTACACAGTAAGCTTGATATTTTTGTTGCTCTTTAGAAATCGAAGAAAGACTGGAAGGGAGAGAGGAAGGATGTCTTGCAGATTGTGATGCATTTTATCTGAAAAAATAACCAAATGTGTGTGGGTGATTTGTCATTCATCTCTTTTTCTGGTGCTGAGTCACAGTACCTGGAACAAGGTGGGGGTGTAGGATCTAAATTCAAATCTATGACGTGCAGCTGAATGAATGTCTCCCTCATGCACTGTGTGCATCCAGGTTGTATAAGAGACAGAGAGCAGGGAACATAGAGATTGGCAGGGAACAGAGGATATATGGTAAGACGTATGGAGAAAGCGGCAACGTAGGTGTGTGCTGTATTTGCCGTATTGTGAAGGATAAGGTCAAGAGGTTGAGGAGGACCACATGGCCGTTGTCCAATCAGCACTGACCTGGAAGGGCAGTAGAGTTCATATCCTGATGGGTGGGTAACAAAAGAGGCCATCCTTAGAGAATGAGGCCTTATCAGTAATGCATGGTGCATCTTATGTACCTGAACCTATGGTCTCATACAACTGCCCAAGGGGTAATCTCAGAAGAAGAATTAGAACAACACAATAACTCAACCCATATGGCCTGAAGCTGAATGGCAACCCGCAGAGAGGAAAATATTCCCTTACATGGTGGAGAAGGTCAGTTAAATTCAAATTCCCTTCTTCCCTCAAGAGGTGAATGCTCACTTGTCAGGTCATCATATGTCCTAAATACCACCCTCGCACACGCCATTCAGGAATATTACAGTATGCTAAAATGGGTCCATCCTGTGTAGGAGGCAATTCCCACCAAGCCACATGGACGTCCTAAATTACTGCCGTTCACACCTGACCCAGAACAGCAAGTGGACTTCCTGAATCCTCACTCTGCAGCCAGACTCTTGTATTACTCCTGGTTCTGTTCTGGTGTCTGTACACTGGCTCCATGTCCCTTACAGAACTGACTTCAAAGTCCTTCTGATTGTTTTTGAAGCTTTGCATGGTTTTGCTCCTGGGCATATTTCTGAACTTCTGTCCCTGCATAGTGGTGCTAGGTCCCTCAGGTCTAATCAAGGACTTCAAGGCTGATGGGTGATAGGGCTTTGTTGTGGCTGCACCGAGACTGTGACCTTCCCCAACGCATCAGATCAGCCAAATCAGCCAAAAAATCATTTTCAATCATCATCTTAAAACCTATTTTTATTCACTTAAAAACATATTAGAAACAAATGGATCTCAAGAATCCGGAGGGATGTATCAATATTTTAAGGCAATATATTTGTGCCACTATAGCTGGCTACCAGCATCTAGCCTAGTTCGTTAGCTGGTAGCTAATGAGCTAGTAAGAAGGCTAACTTCCCTACATAGATATGCTACTTTCGGGAGCGTATCTATGTTCCCAGGGTCCTATCTTCCCAGGGTCCTATGTTCCCCAGTTCAATATTTTGTTAACACACATTAACCCTCCTGTGTTCGGGTCAAATTTGACCCGTTTCAAGTTAAAATTTCATAAATATTATCCAGTTTTTTTGTATTGGAACAAGGCTTCAAAACAGCTATAGCTGTGATAAAAAGCCCTTCTGTTCTTTGAAACAGTTGTGGTCAGGGCTCTGGGTAAAAATCTACAAACAACCAACCTAAACCTAACCCTAACCCTAACCCAAACCCTAACCCTAGAACTGGGGAACATAGGACCCTTTGTCATGTTCCCATTATGTGCCATATAAATCTGGGGAACATAGGACCCTGGGAATATAGGAATGACTCCCTACATTCAAGCAGTTGTTGCAGGTGTTGTTCCCAGGATCGTAAGCTAATTTGATTAGGTCTACCTGAAGTACCCACTTATGTGTTGAAGTAACACTAGTTTTATCTTTCCGGTAGTTTCCCACCCCGAGTGTGACGTAATGGCCGCTGTGGGAATAAGGTCAATCGCTCTTATCTAAATTTAGCTATTTGTGCTTCATTCTACGCCTCCCTTTCTTCCCTGTTGTGTAACCCCTCGTATTTTGTAAAGCACTTCACACTGATTTTTTTTTTTAAAGCACCACACACATAAAGCTGACTTGACTTCTCTATGGGCTGTCATCTTACAATGCCAACAAAAGCAGACGTGTTTTGCATTCTGCGTTCAAGGCAAACAACATGATGGTTATGTAACTTAACTGCATCTCTTTTGTAGAATGCAGTTAGGTATACTTAGCTTATGTTGTCTCTGCTGCAATGTTTCTATCTTGTAACCACCACCATTGTATAATAGTGTGTTTTTAGTCCAGTATAGTGTATGTATGGTACATTTAATAGTTTGTTCTTTACGTCTCACTCGTGCTGGACTAACAAGCCGGAGGCGTTGGCCCCACAACACAGGTCAAACACTGAACTTTGACCCCCAACGGAGAAGAGTTTGACCCTGTTCTCAACCCTAGAAGGTCGATTTGTGGCGTCGACTTTACCCGGGTCGACCCTTTAACACTGATCTGCTTTTAATAAAATGATGAGCCCTCAGATGCTGCAGTATAACTGTACTGACACTAGGGTTAAACAGGTTTGCCGATATTGGCATTTTATTAAAAATCCAATATCAGGCAGTGTTCACATTTAATATAATGGATATGATCCAGTTTGTTTGATACACCATATTTATTGTATAATTTATCAATACTACATTGGGAAGCCCAACATAAACTGATTCTAATGGGACATTTTAATCATATTCCACACTAGCAAGCATGAATATGTATTGTTAGTAGTTAGTATGATTATTATCCTGGGTTTCAATGGTCTAAATGTTTCAGAGGCTTTTCCAATCTGACAAGAATACCCTCTTAGGGGAAAGAGTGAATACTTGTAAATGTTTGGAATTTTTGGGCATGCAAATGGTCAAGTTAATGAGTATTGATTAATGCCACAAAATACTGGCCCACATCAGTTGAACCCTGTCAACACAGTGTACAAAATCAACCCACATGCTTCACAGTTCAACGGTTAATTTCAGACTGTTTCAAAACTTCAGCACGACTCAGCACAGCTGGTTAGACAATGATCTGCAGCCATGTTACTGAGCTTGACCAGAGACTGGGTGGTGTGTGTGTGTGTGTGTGTGTATGTGTGTCTGCATCAGAATAACATGCACAGTAGCCCATGTGTATATCGCCTATGGAGGAAGATTTTAATTTCAAACGACAGAGTTGTTCATCCAAATCCCTTGTGTGAAAACATTTGGGCTTCAAATGTGTGTTGGCTAATACAGGCAGATCATGTCTTTGCATGCAAGCACGTGTGTGTTCTTGTGTCTGTTTGTGTGTGTGTGTGTTTCCGCAAGCATATGCAAGTGTGTGTGTTTCGTGCGTGTGTTTCTGCCATGTCGCAGCGTATGTGTGTGTGTGTATGTGTGTGTGTTTAGTCTGTGAGATGCGTCAGTAACTGGGGCAGAACTGATTGTTGCTGATGGCTGTAGGCAAGCGCAGACCTACATTCTGCTCTGCCATACAGAGGAGGAGGAGGAGGAGGGGGTGGAGGGGGGAGGTGCAGAGGGGTAAAAATTGGGGTCTCTCCTTTATTCCTCCCCCTTCTTTCCTCTCCTCTCTTCCGCCACAACCTCCCGCACTCCGTTCTTCACATTTCCCTCTTTCTCCTCCGCCCTGCCACCATCTGATCGTTTCGTCTCGTCTGTCCACATGACAGGCATAGAGGCTTACTCAGCAGAGAGAGAGAGAGAGAGAGAGAGAGAGAGAGAGAGAGAGAGAGAGAAAGTGACTTGGGGGGGAAAAGAGAGAGACAAGGGAGAGCAAGAGATATAGAATGAGAGAGATGTGAGTGACATAGATGGAAGGGTCTCATCAGGGGAGACCTACAGATTCATCTGTGTGCTTCCTAGAATCTAGAATTCTGGATACAGGCAGACATGCAGCACTCCTCCAATTGTACAATCGATCATGTATGATAAACACAAAGGTAGATACACACTACAGAATGTGTGATGTAACATTCACATCCTGTAGTGTGTATCTACCTTTGTGTTTATACTCATGTTTATAATCACTCATACATGAGTGAGTGCATTTTAAAATGTTATTTTTCTTAAAATAAGTGAAAATCTGCCAACAGGGTGAGAGGATGTTCTTTCTTTCCAATGCAAATTAATTTGTTTCAAGAATTTTACTAAGTCAAGTGTCATTTTCTTGATACCAGAGAGTGATCAGCGTTATTTCTGCCTTGTTGCGAGATGACACTTGATTCTAGAAAGTCCCAGAAGCAAGTGAAACTGCATTGATTGCATAAGTTCTATCTCACCCCATGTTCAGCACATTTTTTTTTACTTGTTTTAAGGATTTTGAGACTGACTGTGAGACTAAATTACTTGAGATGGATGTTTTTTTCCAGTGCAGAAAGACATTAATAGTCTCCATGCTATATTATAGCTTAGAGCTTGACGTTTATGTTCAAACCAGGTGAGCCCAACTACACCGGAGGCCTGTACTACGAAGCAGGATTTGGGGTTAGCGAGGTAACTTCAGGTTTAATCCAGGGTTTTCGGTGTCACGAAGGTGGTTTACTTTTTACCGGAGTATGTCGCCATAGCAACTTATGCTGAACAGCTAACCTGCTCCGGAGCAGGTTATGTTCAGGATACCGGATCAAAACGGATAGAAAGCCCGTCTCCTCACCAATCAGCTGGCTGGACAATTTGGCGTCATCGTTTTAAACAATCTTTAACAAGATTAACAAAACCAGATATGAATAAAATCATTGCATTCAAATGAAAAAATAACTGTACAAAGTGATTCTATTGAAGTAAGTAAGAAGGTAAGAAGGACTCTTCACAGGGCAACGGTGTTGAGAGACCGGCAGAACACCTTCGCTTTCCATAAGGATTTATTATATTAGAGATATAATAGTTCCAGGCAATTTGCCCACTCTGGCTATAAAAGAGGGCTTTTATTAAATAGCGGGTAGCTTACAATAGTTGGCTATAGTTATCAATAGTGAATTAAATTTACTATCAATAGTGAATTCAATTTACTATTGCATGTGACAGGCAGTGATAAGTCTATTTAGCTACACATTTACACTACATTACACAATCTGCATTTTCCCTCCAGTCATCCTCTCTAGCCTTGGCAACAGCAACTGTGTTACTTTTCGCTGTTGTATTTTTGTATTGCTCATATTTATTCATTATAATAGTATGTTCTTATTGAGAGAAAAAACAAATGTTAGTAGCCTAATCCATTTCTTTCACATACTTCTACAGTCTACTTAATGTGCTGAAAATGTCAGCAGCATTATATTTATGTAACCCCACAATTGTTCAGTCTAGTTTATTGCTTTTATTGTTTTATTTTATTTTTGATACTATTTTTATTTCTTATTTTTAGATTCTACATGTGTGCTTATATTCTATTTCATTTTCCCCTGCTGAATAATTTTACTTTTGTAGCTACCACGATCTAATTTCCTCACGGGGATCAATTACATTTCATTTAATCTTAAATCCGCTGCTCTGGATCTGTCCGTGTTGCATGTGATTGGCTATTTGTTACAAAATCCGCCTCTTTTATGTGAACCCGCACATAGCTCAAGTGGGAAAGCCTGGATTGAGTTAACGAGTTGATAACCACCTTCGTGATACCGATGGGATTAGGGTTAGTTAAACCAGCTACCACAAAGATATCCTGGATATGTTGAACTTGCTTCGTAGTACAGGCCCCTGGGGTAGATTTTGTCTTGTGTATGTTCACATTCCTGGATTCCAGGCTGGTTTTGGACAGAATTATGTTTTTTGGTTTGAATTGGCCGGGCTTAAAAGAACACAAAGAACCAAACACAAAGACTAGTTTTCATTTTGGACTGACATCTACTGGTTGCAATTGCAATCTGCTATAGGCTGATCGTGATTACCTGTGATGTAGGTTACCTGTGAACAGCCAATAGCATCTGAGATCAGCCAATAGCCAATAGCCAATAGCCATTTCACTTAAAATATCCTGGAATAAGCTTGATTCGTCTTGATACAAATACAAGTTTGTCATTTTTTGCAGTGTGTGTGTGTGTGTGTGTCCCGTTGACCCCTGGGAGTGTCTGAAGGTGACTCAACATCTCCAGCAGGTGTTCAGTCTGTCACCCCCCCCTCCAGTCCCGCCCTCCTCCCCCCTGGGTGGAGGAAATCTGTTCATCCCTCCTTTCTTCCACCCCTCTACTCGCGCATCCTCCTCTCACGCCTGTCCAAGTTTCTATTACCGCTCCTTCTTCTTCTTCTTCTTCTTCTGCTCTCTTATCCTCGGGCGCACTCTCGTCCCTGTCACATAACAGAAAGTTCGCTGCAAAATTTCCCTTCTCTCCTCACATTTTTAGGCCTTCCTATCCCTCTCTACAGTCTGATTTTCTCTAACTGTTTCCACTGTCTTTGCTGCTGTCTCTCCATACTGGTAGTTACCTAGGAAGGAAGTACCTGCTGTCATATTTCCCTCTCTGATCTCACATACTGTCTAAGGTTGCAGATGGCTTTTCATTTAGGATCACTTATACTTCAGAAGTATATTTGTGTTCTTTTTCTGTCTTAACATATTGAACTAAAACTTGATTTTACTCTGAAAAAACACAACAAATGCTACATCAGCAACTGCCGGTTTTAGTGTCTCAATAGCCTAAACAGTACTTTTTGTGAAAAGAACTTCCAGTTGACGGTAAATCCCCTTCTTAAAAATAACTGAACTGTTCCTTCAGCTCCTGACACCAGCATAACACACTGTATAGGCCACTCCGGTTCAGTTTGAGCGGCTCACATCTGCTTTCAGTACATCAGTTGCTCAAGTTCTGCTGCTTCCTCTCAAAGGAAATGCCAAGTCATCAGATTTTATGGTCAGCTGACATCTGACCCCTGACCCCACCCAGGGACACTGGTCTGAGCAGATTCTGGTGTCCGTGTATGTGTGTGTATGTGTGTGTGTGTGTGTTAGTTTGCTGTCTGTGGAGGTTACAGGCCATCAATGTCTGTTAAACTGAATCATTGTTAAAGTAGAAATCAAAGAATTAACATCAGTGGTGAAGTGGTCAAAGCATTAATTTTTGCTTTTTCCCCTTAAAAGACCTTATGCTCATATAACTTACATCACTTTCATACTACATACTATGGTGTATATTAGGAACATACTTAGTATAGATTTCTATCAGCCTAAAAAGGCGGGTAAACCGAGTTTAAGTGGGTTTATCCTCCGCTACATCCCATCCAACGGAAGCAGAAAGCAAGTTTTAAACCCTTTAAAGCCACTTAAGGGCAGTGAGACTTAAAGTATAACTCTTCTCCAAATGCAAGCCAAGATAAATGCATGGTGTTAATGTATAAAAGACAAAAATCTAAATATATCCAGATTAAGCCATCCTGAATTTTGCTGAAGAGGGATCAAGTTAGAATTTAAGGGAACGCATCGCAGCAATCTATTAAAGAGTCTAAAAAAAAAATCCCCTTAAAGAATGAGGCCTAGTGCATCAGACAGCGGTATTAACACATCTGTGCTAGATCCCAGCTTCACCTCCTCGCGGCTCTAAAATGGGTCACCGTGAGTCACTCAGCCCACTCCTCATCTCTCCATCTCCCTCTCTCTGCTTCTCTGTTTATCCCTCGACACCTTTCAGCTTTTCCATCTTTCATCTCTCCCTCCACTCCTCTTTCACTCCTCTTCAGGTGCATCTGGCATCGGGCAAAAGCACTGGGATAATGTCTCTGTTTTGGTTTCAGCTGTTTCAATGTCGTTTCAGTCATATTATTTTCTTTGACCAAGCTGATATTAAACTGGACTATAAAAGCATATTTGTCTTCTATCAGAATGAATTGATGAGCTGAGCGATCATTTGGGTTCAACATAGTCAATGGCACACAGACGCAAACATAGTCAGGTGAAAGGGAAACCAAACAGAGACTTTTCAGGTTGGACTAACAATTGCAATCTGCTATCGGCTGATCTTGGTTACCTGTGATGCAGGTTACATGTTTTGTCATGGTTTGTCATGGATCAGCCAGGAACCAAGATCAGCTAATGGCAACCAAGATCAGCCAATAGCAATCAAGATCAGTCAATAGCAGATTGCAAGTGCAATAGCATGCTTTTAACCAGTAGATGTCAGTCTAACCTGAGTCTCTGTGTTTGATTTCCCTTTAGTAATAGATGATACAACTGCACAAAGACAGCATGATCTAACAACGTTGTTAGCCATGATGAATTGTATGTACTTGTACTTGTACATGTATTTGTATTGTACTTGCATCATGAAGAGGTGAAACCCATCAGGTTCACTGTTCAGGAAACAAGCAAATAGTAAACATGTTGTCCCCCACCAGTGATGTAGTTCCACCCTTGGGTCGGTCAGTGATTGCTGAGTGGACTTGAAATATGAGTGAAATTGTATAAGCATTTTGGTATGGGACAATGAAAGGACAGATTGACCATATATTTCTGTTGCCTACTCTCCTCAGAATTAAGCTTACAAGTTATATCTTGAAATGTAGTAACTGTAATTGTCCTGTTTTTACTCAATACAGTACAAAATATAAGAACTACAATACGCAATAAATACAATCCGTACATTACACAATGTACACTACAATACAATTTATAATACAATATACAATATAACATACAACACCAGGAGCGTGAGTGTTATGAATAATATAAATGCTAAATGATAAGTGATATATGGTATTGCACAGTAGGTAAGTGGTAATATGATATAAGTAGTCAACACTGAGGCACAGTGGTAGTGCAGTGATGATGCAATAACAGAACAACAGTCCAACAACTGTACAATAACTACAGTGTCTTGTGGTTAGAGGTTTGCCCAAAAATTCTCCATTGACTCTCACTTCAACACATCAACCCAGTCTGATGTCTCCAAGTGTGTAGCGTGTGTAGACTATTATGTTACCTATGATAACTTTAACTGGATTGCTTTACCACTGAGTCCCCATTCATTGTCCCCCACATTGTATGATAACTTTAACTGTATGAGCTGCTTTACCACTGAGTCCCCATTCATTGTCAATGCCGCCCCCTAGCGGCACAAAATCAATGTTACAGAGTGACGAACAAACTAACGAACGAACTAACGGAGACCGATCCATAGTCCCCCCTTTGGTGGGGGACAAAATAAGAAAAGTACCAGATGAGAAGCCAACTAAAGACAGTAATTATTCTGTTCACTAACATTTTTGACCAAGATCATACAAAAAAACCCTTCAATTTTAGCAAGTTATGATATCTTCAATGTCCATCTTGCTAACTTCATCCAAGACAATAGGCTGCGTGTTTTAGTAGAACAGGTATTTTATATTGATTTGCAACAGGTATGGTGTGATGCAAAAAATAAATCAGAATTTTAAAAAGTCAGATGATTCTGATTGAATTCAGATGAAACATTCAACAAAAATAGCCCTAAATTATCCGCCCAAACTCCATTCTGTGTTCTTTTTTTACCCTGCACATAAAAAAAGGATGAAAACTAAACACTTGGCATATATTTTTATTTTTATCTTACAAGTAAACAATATAGTTTTAGTTCAGTTTTAATTTCTCCACAAACTTTTCATTTTATTTTTGTGTCAGACAATGTTTTTTAACACCTAGTTTT
Source organism: Centroberyx affinis (assembly GCF_046629955.1). Taxonomy (NCBI): domain Eukaryota; kingdom Metazoa; phylum Chordata; class Actinopteri; order Beryciformes; family Berycidae; genus Centroberyx; species Centroberyx affinis. The sequence goes on along the minus strand of NW_027283312.1, from coordinate 86,639 downwards.
CATCTTAGTTTTAGTTTATGATAATAACCTTGATAAGCATTTAGTTTTGATATTAATAGTGAGGACTAATTTAATTCCAGATTATAAACAGAACATTAATGTGCATGTAAATGCAGTCACAGGCTCAAAGCTTCATCTTGGATCATTCTTCACTTGCAGTAGGACATAATCTGTAATAATAATAATAATGATCTGTATATACTTTTGCTTTTTGCATAGATGCATGTCTCTAAATCCCACAAATTATAATGGCATATTGAACAATAAAGTTGAAATACAGTTCAGCTCAGAAAGTTAAGAACAGAATAGGAGGGGTGAAAACTGAGTGTTACAGAACTGTCCGTGACCTGCGTGTGTGCGTGTGTGTGTGTGTGTGTGTGTGTGTGTGTGTGTGTGTGTGTGTGTCACCCTGACTGCGGTTATTGGACCTCAGAATGAACGAGAGCCGACTTTTGCTTGGCCCAGAGCCTCTGTTGTGAAACGCTGCCCACCTACTACTGCATTTATTAAAGCACTCTTGAGTAGTGTGTCTCGACCTACTCTATTCAAAGTGGTTTTCCCAAACGCATGCATCATGAATACAGGAATGTGCTGGAGTGTATTTCTCCCCACAGAATCAGTTTGACTCAGCTCAATAAAAACGGGATATGCCAGAAATTTTTGGGCTGTTTTCAAACTCTTCATGCATTGTTGGGGTGAGGGTTGCATTCAAAAATGGAGGTTTCATTGGCCTTCTAGCCCTGGACTAGTACTCAAAGAACAAAGATCCAGTTGACCTCATGAACAAGAAACTGAAGGGCTATAAAAAAAAACACAGAACTTGAATAGATCAGAAGAGGCTGAAGGCAGCAAGACAAAAGACTGCTCTCTGGTTGCTCAAAGGCGACGCAAGCGAGTAAGCTAACCTGGTAGCTAACGTTAGCATATATGTCCCATCTCACGCAATGATGACGATTCTCTCTGACCAATCAGTAGTCTGCAGTGTTTTCACGTCACCTTTTGGTATCGCTTGGAACCTCGACGGAGGTGCTACCAAAAAAAGTACCAGGTACCAGGTACTATATTACCTGGTACCTGGTATTTGCCCAATGGAAAACCAAAAAAGGCGAGTAGAGTCGAGTCGAGTTGAGCCGGTACCATGCGGTGGAAAAGCGGCAAATGTTCCAGGATGTGGCGGCCATTTTTATGTGAACCGTTGAGCTAGCTTCTGTATAAACCGACTTACAGCAAGTCACTGAACTGAGAGGTTTTACAGCAAGAACCAAAGCAGCTTCTCTGTCTCCTTGCTGCCATGAATTGCTAACATGCTAATGTTGACTAGAAGAGCTAGAGAGAGAAGGACAGTCTGTGATAAAGCTAACGTTAGCCTCGTCGCTAATGTTAGGTTTCAGTTGAGTTTTGACAGTTTGCTAACAGACTCATCTGCTCAGTTCTCAAGTGTGACAGATTTTACGGCCTTAATGCCCAGACTTATGTTGTCACCATAGCAACTAACCCTTAAAATTCCATAATTTAATGCTACTAGCCTAATTACCATAACAAACAGTGGAATGACCGTTCTATTCATTCAAGTTCTGTGATAGAAACTGTATAAAGATGGTAATAACCCTGCAAGACTATTGCCCGAAATTATAAGTTCCGCCCCCAGTTGTATTCTAGGTTTATAGTTTTTCGTACTCAGTGTCCAAAATTAACACTTACCAAGCGAATGTTGGTAAAATTTGTTTTGGTGGATGAATCAATAAGGGTCATACTGTTCTCATAATTTGAATTCTGCTTCACTTCATGATGAACTCTCAGTAAGGAAGTTATGCCTGTTTCTATACATGAAAAGGCATTGAAAATGGGTGGTGAAAACCAGAGTCAACAAGTGAATTTCGGACACGGTGCACACCTTTTCTCAGTTCCTGAAAACAAGTTCTGGAAATTGAAATTGAAGGTATAGGTTAGTCTCATGAAGAGATCCTTGATTTGGGGTAAACGTGGCTAAGTAAAGATGAAGATATGTGTAAAGTTTTTTTTTCTTCTGTTAATAAAGACTGCAGGCTGTTCCAACATTAGTGTGACAGATGGGATTCATTAAATGGCCACCATCTCCACCAGTGAATCATTTTTCAATAAAGTGACTGCATGATTAGTGGATACTGGTAAGGTGACACAGTAGCCCTGGATGACCTCAGTTTTACTAGCACCTATTCAATAGTCACATGTACTGTACTCACTATGTATTGGTGCACTGATACTGGCTTTCACAGATACATTGGCATTGGCATATATTCTAGGAATACTACAAAACTCAATGCTCATTAAATTTGCTTTTTCAGTACAGCTTACAGGCTATACAATGTATGGTTTGTGTGTTAAAATGGGTATTCGGACTATTATATTTTGAGACATATTGGCATATTTTCCACTAATAGTGCACAAAATAGTCACAAAATCGTACACTCTCTTACTGTAAGATCACTTTTTCAACACACTTAATGAAAAATCATGTGCTGATTAGCGTGCCTCATAGTGTTGTTTAGATCTTGATGGCTATAATTATAATAAATACTGTATTTTGAGGTATGTTGACATTTATTCCACATGCAAAATGGCAACAAAACCTGGTACTCTTACTTTAAGATGCGATTTTTCAATACACCTTCTAAAAATCAGGGCATATTAGTGTGTTTTATAACAGTGTTAGGGTTGAAATATATATTCAATTTTGAGCAATATTTCCTAAGGAGATGTGTATATTTCATGCAATCCCCAAATAGAGAGGAAAAAAAAATCCCGACCAGCTCTTATATCTGATACCATTGAATTTCCTCACCAATTACCCATGTTGGTATTGGACCTAAGAAAACCTATATCGGTCAAGGTGACAATCTGCTGGAGCTGATTCATTAGTCAGGGGTTTCAAGGCAAACAAACAGGCCCGTCTGCCCTTCCAGTCACTGTGTGTGTGTGTGTGTGTGTGTGTGTGTGTGTGTGTGTGTGTGTGTGTGTGTAGATGCACATGGACCTTCTTCTTCTCAGAAGCCAGCTCCACAGGCAGGAATGCAGTAAAACCTTGTCAAATTGATTTCTCCTGGTCGGAGTCCGTCACTTTACCATATACAGCTGTTAATACACCCGCACTGGTTTCGTGACTCCTTGAAGCACGTTTACTCATGGGAGATGATGAAGAGATGAAGCCAGAGAAGAGTCCCCTCTGTTCCCCTACACTTAATGTTAGGTATAGGGGAACCTATGAAGACTTTGAACTATAACCTACTTGTCTAAAATGTGTTTAAATGTATGAAATTAGAGGCTTACCTTTTCACTGTAGGACAAATTTGAGAACTTTCATTTCAAGAATACCATTTAGGCCGCGGCCACACTGATCCGTTGTGTCTGTCCGTCTCCATTCAATTCAATTCATTTTCAATGAGAGCTGTCCGTTGTCCAGGCAGCGCTGATGATGCGTCCATCTTCGTCAGATTTCCCTCCGTTTTGACGGACAGAAAGTTCAACCCAGTTAAACTTTTTCTGGACGGACGGATTCGTCACAGCAAATCAGAGGCGTTTTTTTAAAAATAGCGTTGACGTTCCAAAACAGCCCAATGGACAGAAATCTATCCGTTAGTAATTCTGTCCGTTTTCTGACAGATCAGTGTGGCCGCGGCCTTACTCGTAGGTTTTTTCTTAGGAAGAAACATAAAAAGAAAGTTAAGAAAATATATAAGAACTGTTTTTGAGAACATCATTTTTTTCCTATTAAGACTAAAGTTAAGAAAAAAATGGCACTTGAGAAGATTTTTTTTCTTAATAGGGTTTTGTGAATCCGGCCCCTGACTTTAAACTCAGAATTCTGACTTTGAACTTGTAACTCAAATTTTTCACATGTGGCCCTAATCCTCATCCGTAGAGAAAACGTCTTCCCAAAGATTAGCCAAATGTATTAAGAATTCGAAAACTAGACTAATGACCCTACCTTCATGATGAAATGTCAAAATGTAGTGTAATAGCAGCATGTGACAACCTCAGGACTTTGTTACTTTTGAGGTTTTTTGCATCTTGATCACAATGCATGAATGCCTGTTTAGTCTTTTTTTGTTATGCTTAAGAAATAGTCTTCTTTGTGCTTTGGCAATGTAAATATGGTTTGCCATGCCGATAAAGCTTCTTTGAACTCAATTGAATTGATCATGATAACCAATAGAAGATGCTGCAGTGATTGAACACATGTGCAGTTCAGAGCAGCTTCCTGCCAAATCCAAGCAAACCAGTAAATCTGCCGGCTGAGATGACTTTTACAGTAGCCAGACAGTCTCTGGGCCAACTGTACGCAGGAAAGACAATACACAAGCACATGCATTCAAGCGCGAACGCACACACACACACACACACACACATGCACACACACACACATACACACACACACAGGAAGGGTTAGTCCAGGACAAGAGCATTACTGGCTATATCATCACCACTACATCCTTCCTCCGTCAAGGTCACCACATAGGACACCATTACAGCCACACACACACGCACACACACACACACACACACACACACACACACACACACACACACACACACACACACACACACACATACTTTGGACATGCTCTCACAGGCATATCCCCCCTTTACCCCATATGAGGTCTGTCTTAGGATGTGACGATTTATCATGAGCTTTAGGGCTGTGTGTGTGTGTGTGTGTGTGTGTGTGTGTGTGTGTGTGTGTGTGTGTGTGTGTGTGTGTGTGTGCTTGTCCCTATGAACTGCACAGCATTGTGTCTGCGTGCCTGTCGTCAGCTGCTCAATAGATACAAGGACTCAGACATTTCCTCTAAATGAAGGTTAACTCAGAGGCAGTGCATTAAGTAAAAGGTAAAGGATGTCGATGAGGATGTTGTGGCCGTTTCAGGTTTTTCAGGAAAAAAAACAAAACAAAAGAATGTCCGATTTCCAGATTGACAGCCATGGATTTTTATTGTACAATATACAGGGTGTTTCAAAAATAGGTATACAATTTTTAACAATAATAATGATGAAAAATAAAGCTGTATTTAGTCATTTTAGTAATTTTAGTCATCAAATTTCCTGTCATGACCAACAGTGTTCTCAGAAACATGACGAATATTTAATAATACAGAGTACTAATATAAAGATATACATAAAGATGTATTGCTACTTTTGAAACAGCCTGCATTTTGAATAAAGTTCATGACTCCTGGTGTTATGACATTTACTCGACACGTTTAAGATATTCAAGTAGCCTAAATGAAAGATTCAACAGATTAAAACTGGCATGAGTTTATCATGTGACAGCAGCATCATAGTGCCTAAACTTAACTGATACATAGAGTTACACACACACACACACACACACACACACACACACACACACACACACACACACACACACACACACCATAAGAAGAAAATCCTCCTCTCTTGATTGTTCTATGGTCACAGCATGGATCTCCTTTCTATTTGTCTGCTTGCAATGTTGCTGATGTAGGAATCTGCATCTGCTGTTGCACTTGTTGTAATTTGCCCTTATAACACCTTCAACTGAATGGCTACAATGTAAATGTACATTACACACACACACACACACACACACACACACACACACACACACACACACACTTAGTTGTTATACTCCAGGTTTACATTACTAACCCTAACCCTCCTATCCTTCATCCACCCCCCTTCCCCTATCATGTCAAGGCTGGTGATGACATTAGATAGACTGATTGTTCAATGCAATCCTGTCAAGGAAATAGATCCACATTAGACCACAGACCCCCATTTGATAAGATTTAGGCCTAAGGAACCCCTTGTGAAAATATTTGTCTTGTTATTATGAATTATATAGCTGTCTAACTGTAGGTGAGGTGAAAACTGCTATTCCTCATTTTGCTGGGGGTAAAAATGCCATAAAGTACGATAAGGTCTTTATAAACTCACTATTGAGTACTGCAGACACATAAGTCACTATAGGAACATTATACGGTTATAAGGATATTATAGTAATTTTTCTTCAGGGTAAACATACACGTAGCCTACTTACATGCATGCACTCTCTCTCTCTCTCTCTCTCTCTCTCTCACACACACACGCACACACACACACACACACCCATCCCCATACCATTGTCTGCTGGTTGCTAAATCTAGTTGACATTTACCCCCTACTGAATTTTTTTACTGGTGGGTATTTGTTATGGTGTGTGTGTGCGTGTGCGCGCGCGCGCGTGTGTGGCCATGTGACAGGCTGTCCAGAGTTGTCCAGCCTCCCTTTTTTTTTTGGATTCCCATGGATCGTGTTACTGGCTGCTCTCCCCGCACCGCTGAGCCCACCGCCTCTGCACCAATCACAGCCCGCCTTTGCCGACGCGCACACGCATGCACGCGCGCACCGACACACAGCAGACACATACACACGGTGATCCATCGCTCCGGTTCTCCGCTGCCTTCCATGCGTCCTCACCGACTCCGCGTCGCGCTGGCTGCGCCAAGATGAGCGTGGTCGTCCCGGTACCGTCTGCACGTCTCACCGCCTGACCCGGAGCCGGGGACGGAGAGAGAGAGAGAAAGAGCGAGAGAGAGAGAGCGAGAGAGTGAGAGAGAGAGAGAGAGAGAGCGAGAGCGTGAGAGAGAGTGAGAGAGAACCAACCCATCTTTCCTCTCTCACAACCCATCTTTCTTCGCTTGGAACAGACTGCAGCGCAAACCGTTTCTTTCCGCATCTTTTCTCCCCCCCTCCTCTATCTGCATCCCTCCCTTCTCGGTCCCCCGCGTTAAAAAAAACAAAAAAACAAAACACAGAGAGACCGGGGAACCCGTCGCGATTTTGTGGAAATACATTTGTACATTTATTATTATTATTTTTTTCCTGCGGGGTGTTGGTAGCGCGCAGTCGGTGCGCGCTTCTGCAAATTCCGGTGAACGGTGGATTTGGCAAACATGGAGACCGTGGAGAAGGAATGCGGGGCCCTCGGGGGTCTATTCCAGGCGATTGTCAACGACATGAAGGTAAATAACAGCTTTCCTAGTCATTACCGGGTCGGTGATCGTGCATGAACGCATGTGCTGTCTTAGAATAATCTTAGAATAATAACCGAGCCGGTGTCGCGTTGTCAAATGAATCAATGCAGGTTTAGAATATCAGGACATATACACTCTTATTAATACCCAGACCTGGTGTCGGGTTGTATTAAACGTTAACGTGGCTTGATGGCACCGTTGTACCGACGGTGATGGGGCGGCCCGGTGGGGGTTGTTGGTGCGAAACCTGCCCCCCCCCCCCACCCCCGCTCCTCCACCACCACCACCCCCCAGCTTCCCCAGAAATGTCGGTTGCGCATGTAAAGCGTTACTGCATCCATTATCGGACACCCCGACACCCATGTCCCCCCCCTGCAAAATGTGGACGACGACGCTCCACCGTCAGTCAGTCCACGGGTTTTTAGAACAGGCTGACCGATGCGTCTGCCCTGTTTTGTGCCGAGACCTGCATGCATATTTCGGCGTGCAAAGTCAGTATGAGCCGCCTAAACCAGCGCTGGACGGCTCCTATAAGCCCCGAGATCCCCCCCGTTCATCTCAATGGGGTTATGCTGGCAAAATGAATGGGCCTATTAAGAAAGGCTATTGAAAATCTCATCAGAGCTGTCAGAATTGTGTCCGATAATGGACCCGGTGACGTTAGGGTAGCTTTGGGAAATTCCATTACATTCTAAGTCTGAACTGTGGCGGATCATTGTTTTATAATCATCATCATCATCATCATCATCATCATCTCAGCCATGCTGTGTTTGCCCAAGCCCAAGTCGGATGCATGAGAACAGACATGACAAGCCAATATTCAGCCTATCTCGCCGTAGCTCTGCCTCGCCTGTTTCCACAGATATTGTGCGTCTGTATGAGAGTGCAGCGTCATTGATTTTCTGTCAGGCTGATCTGGCAGGGAGAGATGAAAGCGTGAGAAGCCGGACAGCCGTCAGACACCCAGCCTCCCTGTCTGTCTGTCTGTCTGTCTGTCTGTCTGTCTGTTATATTCTGCCTACACCTCTTTCTCTATCTGCAGTCTCTCTGTCAGAATCATGGCACTCATACTGCCAGAGGTTAGTGGTTCAATTCCCACCCATGCTGCAAAATGCATGCACTCATACTGGAAGATGCTTTGGATGAAAGTGTCCATCAAACGGCTGAGGATACAGTCAATATGTCTGCCTGTCAGACGCCCAGCCATGCACGCCTTTCTCTCTGCTGTCACCCTGTCTCTCTCTCTCTCTCTCTCTCTCTCTCTCTCCCTCCATCTACACATCATCCTTGGGGTTTCACTGCATTACGTTTGGCCTGAACACTGAAACATGCAAGATGCGTTTGTAGTTAAAGGGAGATGCCGTTCCCTACGGTCTGGAATAGGAATATCTGTTAACGAAAGCTCAGAGCTGCAGAGGGGAGAGCTGAGAGTCTAATGTGCAATGTCATCAGCTGGAGGATAGCATGGAGGCGGATCTGTAGGGTGTTTGTCTTGTGAGTTTTCATTGTATGGCAGTGGTCTGGTCTGTTCTGAAGCGGGAGTTCTACCTGTTTCGCAGCCATTTTTTCCCCAACTCTGCCCAAATGATTGTCATTGGAGCTGTACTTCAGTATGACATCATGATGTCAGAGGTCAGGGCTAATGCTGCCCACTGGTTTGTGCTATAAGGAGACATTATTGGATTTCTGCTGTTGCTAAGAGAGATGGGGGAATAGGAGACGCACCAGTGTCGATACTGGTTTGGGATGTTAAGTCGATACTAGGCTAATAAACGATACTGGGATCGAAGAATTTCCCCAATATTTAAATCTGATACCAGGGGCCAATTCAGTTCAGTTCATTTCAAATCAATTTATTTCATTTTAATTCAACTCAATTCACCTTTTATTGTCATGCCACAAGTGAACTGAAAAAACACAGTGTGGACAATAGGTCAAGTATCACATATTGTAGTAATCAGAATTAGGAATTGCAACAGTAAGAGTAGCAGTGTAAGTGAATGATGGCAAAGTTTCAAGTAGAATTTAGGTATAAAGTAATACAGTGTTAGGGGTGGTACAGATGCAACTTTTTGAGCATGCAAATCCACTTTTTGTGTATTTTGAAACCAATTGCTAAAGATGTTCTGAAGTATATGTTACCTCCACAGAGGAGGTTATGTTGTCACCCATGTTAGTTTGCTTGTCCCTCTGTCAGCAGCATATCTCAAAAACATGAACAGATTTCCATGGAATTTGGTGGACAGACAGGTCTTTGATCCAAGGAACAACTGATTAGATTTGGTGATCTGGATCTGGCATTTCCACCATTAGACTATGAAGGTTTTTTTTGGCATAACTATGAAACTAACAGAGATAGAGATTCAAAATGTTAAGCGTATGTGTGCAGGGTCAAGAAATTAATTCAACTTAAACTTGACATGATTTGAATGATGTGTTTGGGTATAACAACAAGTTGGACAATTGTTAAGTGGTGGAGGCTTGTGCTCTTTGCGGGCCTTGTTGTTGTCAGTGTAAACATGTGGGAGGCATGCTCAATAACAAGAGTGATGTGGTTGTGGTCCCAAGTGCCTTTTGACAGTATAAAACTATTTTGCATCGCTTGTCATGTGATGGGAAATAACCAATCACAGTCACAACTCATTGTCACTCCGGTGAAACATGGAGGAGATTTTTTTTCGGGCTTGAACAATGGGATGCCAACACACACGGCAAGATGTTTTTCCTGCTGAATATGCAGATCAAATGGCAAAGCAATTCCAAACTGTAATTCTACTAAATGCTACTATTTTGCGATGATAACAGACTTTGTGAAAATGTTTATCCCTCTGAAAACCATTTGGATTTGGTTGCATAGCAACGTCATGCCTCAGCACCAATGACGCATCTGGACCGCCCAGGATGCAGGTAGAAAGTATTACAGTATGAACAGAGTCCAGGATGCAGGTAGAAAGTATTACAGTATGATCAGAGTCCAGGATGCAGGTAGAAAGTATTACAGTATGAACAGACTCCAGGATGCAGGTAGAAAGTATTGCAGTATGAACAGAGTCCAGGATGCAGGTAGAAAGTATTACAGTATGATCAGAGTCCAGGATGCAGGTAGAAAGTATTACAGTATGAACAGACTCCAGGATGCAGGTAGAAAGTATTGCAGTATGAACAGAGTCCAGGATGCAGGTAGAAAGTATTACAGTATGATCAGAGTCCAGGATGCAGGTAGAAAGTATTACAGTATGAACAGACTCCAGGATGCAGGTAGAAAGTATTGCAGTATGAACAGAGTCCAGCATGCAGGTATAAGGTGACTTCAGGTATTACAGTGTTAACAGATGTGAGAAATCAAAGTAAAAGCACAATCAAAATCAAGTTGAAGTACATCTCTCCATTGGGAAAAATGATTTACTAATTTTTTCTCATTTTTTGTCCAGTGAGCTAAAAGATGTGAGTGGGACCGGCAGTAGTGTTGGTTTATATTTTCTTATGTTTTATTGCATTACTTGTACTTACAGTTCACATTTGAATGTGTTAATAATGTGGCAAATATGTTAGTTTGTAAATTATTCTTTTCTTATATGACTCATTTATAATATCAGAACTTTCATTAGCTCTGTTCCTGGAAATAGGCTGATTTTACCAGCTTTGTTTCTTTATTTTGTTGTTAAATTGCCCTTAAATGCAAGTCCAGGTAGCATTAAAAAGTCCTAAATTCAGCTTTTTGAAACCTCCAGCCTACAGAATGACCTCCATCCAAGGCAGCTGAAAACACAGGCTGCACTAGTCATTATTGATATACTTTATTATCAGTTCACTTTTTGCATGGTCAGCAAGCTAATGCAACGCCTCTGGAGCAGGTACAAGTTAACTATCTTGCTGAAGGGTGCTTGGGCAGGTATGGCCATACGAGGAATCAAACCCATACTAATGGTTGAAGTCTATTCTCAGGAAAAGTAATGTTTTATTTGGAACATATTACGTGATGTGCTCAAACCCAATTGGCATTCCCCTGCAGAGCTCCCCCTGGCCACAAAGCATCATATGGTGTCATATTATATTTTTAGACCAAGAATTTCATGGTTTCAGCTGACTCTTTGGCACAGAGCAATCAATAAGGCTGTACCGTAGCTAGCATTCTCTCTCTCTCTGTCTCTCTCTTCTCTCTCACACACACATATACATGTGCATACACACTGGCACACAGTGTTAAAGTAATAATGAAAAGCTTTTCCATTTGCTGTTCTAAAGAGCCGGTGTCTGGTAGCTCTTTTCTGGTAAAAATCCTCTGCAGCACAGCAAGTGATGCATTTTACATTTCCGGTTCGTTTGGAATAAACAGAAGAAGAAGTGGGTAGTTAGCATGAGCAGTGATAGCCACTAGGGCTGAACAATTAATCCAAATTTTATCGAAATCGCAATATGGCCTACTGCAATTTTCAAATCGCAGGAGGTGCAATATTTGTGTCAAAATACCATTTTAAATTAAATATTGTGGTGCTGCAGAGATGTCCTGGCATACACATCATATTCTACAGACTTAAGAAAACATCTTTGTTTGGTACAGATCCCCGCAAAAATCACACTATAGTCATTTTAATACGTTTTTCAATGAAAATGAGAATAATGATGTAAAAATTAGCATTCCCTCTAATATCGCAAATCATATTGCAATTGCAATATCAGTCAAAATAAGCGCAATTAGATATTTTTTCAAAATCGTTCAGCCCTAATAGCCACCATGGCTGAACAGACAAAGAAAAGAGCGCCACCTACAGAAACTCAACCTGCATGAACAGAAAACCCAGGCTCCGCCCACGTGGTTTGATTGACAGGTGATCTCTTGAAGATTACCACTTTAAAGCCTTCTCCCCGCTCCCCCTTAGTGAAGACAATCTCTCGCTCTCTTTCTTATCTCCCCCCCCCCTTCTCTTACACTGTCTCTCTTTTCATCTATAATTCAGTATGTTTCGAATGGCCCCCCTGTTTATGTTATCCAGCTCACTCTGAAATATGTGGGTCACAACAGCTTGTGCCAAAATGGTCATTGGCCTAGTCTGGTATGGATGACTCCCCCCAGTCCCCAAGGAGGCATCAATGAATGTCAGTGCAAATGGAATGAATGTCATTTAAGTCACTGGCCCTCCACCTCACGCTTCTTCTCAACAACAAACACCGTGGCTCAACCCAGAGTTTTTAGCCGTTTGTCAGAAGAAACAACATGGGGTGATTTGGCAAGTGGATGCAAGACTTGGGCAATCACATGTTAGTCATGGCAGAGGAAGCACGGGCGCAGTGTGGGAGTAGAACAGGGTGTTCGCGGGTCCTTAAAGAGTCTGACAAAGTCCTAAATTAAATGACAAATTAGATAGCAGTATTGACAGACTCTTTACATTCAGTGATAGGGTTTCCCTTTCCAGGTAAACACAATAAGGCAAATGTGTAGTTTCACCAAAAGATATGAATGGGACCAGCATGGTGATGGATTTATTTGCTTACATTACTTGTACTTACAGCTCACAGTATGTTTGACCCATACGTTGATATAGAACAGGGTTAATAATGTGGCAAATATGTTAGTTTTCATCGCGTTGATTTTAATAAACACAGTTGGACATCATGTCCCTAAATGATTATTTTCCTCTTGTCCTTTTTCTTACACTGCTCATTTATCATATCAGAACTTTCATTAGCTATGTTCCTGGAAATATGCTGATTTTACCAGCTTTGTTTCTTTATTTTGTTGTTAAATTGCCCTTAAATGTAATTCCAGGCAGCATTAAAAAGTCCTGAATTCAGCTTTTTGAAACCTACAGTTAGCCCTCCATCCAAGGCAGCTGAAAACACAGGCTGCAATAGTCATTATTGATATACTTTATTATTAATTCCCTTTTTGCCCTCGAGTTGGGATGCTTGATCAGCAAGCTAATGCAACGCCTCTGGAGCAGGTACAAGTTAACTATCTCTCTGAAGGGTGCTTGGGCAGGTATGGCCATACGAGGAATCAAACCCATACTAATGGTTGAAGTCTATTCTCAGCAAAAGTAATGTTTTGGAACATAATACATGATTTGCTCAGACCCAATTGGCATTCCCCTGCAGAGCTCCCCCTGGCCGCAAAGCATCATATGGTGTCATATTATATTTTTAGACCAAGAATTTCATGGTTTCAGCTGACTCTTTGGACACAGAGAAATCAATAAGGCTGTACCGTAGCCAGCATTCTTCTCACAGGCGTTTTTTGCATGTGCACAACAAGACCCAGGCTAAATGTTGCCGCATGCCGAGGTCAGCAGATTGAGGCGGTGCCGTTTAGAAAGCACTTTTTCTTCCTCTTTCCCCGGCATCTTCCTCCTCCTCCCCTGTTCCTCTCTTCCTCTTTTTTGTGCCGTTCGCTTTCTCACCAGAGCCTCCACCCAAGTCAGCCAAGTCACTCCGCATGTGTCTGCTAGGATGTGTGTGTGTGTGTGTGTGTGTGTGTGTGTGTGTGTCACATGGAAGATAGTCTTGTTCTCTTCATGTTGGCATAGACCTGAGAACTGATATTGGTGCACAAAGGGTTGGATCTTGCCAGGAATTCTGTGATAATTGTAATTCTCAATAATTCATTATGATATTGTCTTATTTTGACGTAACTTCAGAAAAAAAATATCAGAGTTTTGTTCCAAAGTGAGACCTCCATCAGTACAAAAATGTGATACCTGCTCATAAAAATTATTTCTGGCATGATAGTATTACTTTTAATGGATTGTTATTGAGGTCTTTAGCTGATAACATTTGTTATTTTTATTGTACTTTTCATTTCATGTTTCCTCCAGGATGCAATGATTTCTGAACTTTGGAGAACTTTTTTTTCTCTCCAAAATGGACAAAATGACATAATTGAATGAAAATATGTATTTTTTTTAATAACATTTCATCATTATTTCAACACGTAATAGAATAATCAGAATAATTGAATAAAATCAGAATGATTTTTCTTTTCTGACCTTTGCCAAAACTGATTTTCACATTTTCAGGAACACATTTTTTTTTATAGTATATGTAGAAAATATTTCTTAATGATATTGTGTGTGTGTGTGTGTGTGTGTGTGTGTGTGTGCGTGTGTTGTAGTTGTCTGCTAATATGCATCCCTTGGGCCTGTGTCGCGAACATTCCAGTGAATTACGACACACACACACACACACACACACACTCACAGGTCACAGATGGGTAATGTGATGGGACACAGAGGTCATGTTCACGGTCAGCTGGCTATATGGACCAGTGGCTGCTGGGTAATTTGTTGTTGACAGCAGCACAGTAGGATGGAATAAAGAAAGAATGGGATTGTCTTGTCCAGTAAGCAGCAGAGGAGAAGAGAGAGAGAGAGAGAGAGGCTGCAAATAGAAGAGTTCAAGTCAGTATTCACCTTTTTCTCATCCACCTCCCTTATCTGCATGTCTGCATAATGAAGCTGTAAACGGAAGTCATCTTGTATGCCATAAATTAACGTCTCTGCCATTTGGTGTGTAGTCCAAAATCCCTATGGAAAATATGAATGGGCTTTTTGAAAAATGCCAAAAATAAAGACTGTTGAACAGATACCTACAAAATATACTATGTTTCCTTCCATTTTGATTTTTACAAACAAAATGATAATCATTGGAGAAAGCCGACAACAATAGTACTGCTGCATTGTTTTGTCATAAGCAACTTCCTTTACCTCTCATAGCGTTGCATTAAATTATTATTATAGTTATAGTTGCCTTGTTCTTGTTAGTTGTTAGTTGGTTCTATTTCAACTGTTGTGTTTTCCAGTTGTTGCTAGCTAACAGGCTAACGACTGTTGTACTCCCCTTTCCCAAATGATTAGCATCTCGCTAGCCACAGTCGATATAAAAAGTAACTGATGGATGAAAAATCATAAAGGTTTTAATGCATTTTATTTCATGTAACAAAACATAGTATAGCTAGTAAGCATCTGTGTAGCACAGACTTTATTTTTGGCGTTTCTTGCGAATCCCATTCATATTTTCCATAGGGATTTTGGACTACACAACAAATAGCGGAAATGCTAACTTCAGCAATTAGTCAACGCCATTGATTATGCCCACTATGTAAATTTGACGATTCTTGACCGACTCTGACTGTTCTGAATGTGTCTGTCTCAAGCATAAAACCACGTATGTACGTATTAAATATTTGCGTAATGTAAATGGAAAGCCAATTACATGCTGCTGTGTTCACTGTGAAAAGCTGAAGTAGCACCATAGCAGGAAGTGCCATGCATTATTTTTTCATTTATTATTACATTGATGAACTTTGGACCTCATAACTGTACCGATAGTGTTCATGAATGCTCACATGTCCAACAGTAAACTTTTTCGAGAGTTAGCATCACGATGTTGCCAAATTTACACTTTACCAAATTTACCTGAAAAAATGTGACAGAAAAATCATATGCTGGGATTTTTTCTGGTATTTCCTTCAACATGCAATACAAATTATGGAAACTCTTTATTAGGATTAACCCCTTGAGATATACCATCTCGTTTTCAAGGGGGTCCCTAAACGACAAAAATACAATATAAACATAATTAGACAAAACATTTAACAAAAAAAAACAAAAAAACAATAAATATCAAATAATAACACATACAAAATCAGGAGATCATACTCCAGACAGAGCATGCAAAATGGATCATTCATTCATAGATTATAGAAAAGTATTAATGTATTAATGTCATTAAGTAATAAAGTTATAAAACATAATTATAGAGGTGTTATTATGGACATGTACAACTGATCCCATAAATACAAATACATCCTTGAGTGATATTGATATAATTTGGACAAATGTCTGATAAAAACTGTGCTGTCTACTCTCTCTGAAAAGCTCTAGTGCCCATGCAGGTCTAGTGCACAAATCTTTTGCTTTGGCCTGATTCCAGCCTGACCCTGCACTCGCACCCCTCGCTGTACTGGAACTCAGCGTAATTATACCGTGTTATGTTATTGCGGAGTGATTTGTCGATTGATTCATTGCAAGGCCCCGCTATTAAACCGCGGGACGTGAGTGTTTCAGGTCGTTCCGCGGCGCATATCATCCATAAAAACAAGGGCTCGTCACGGTCTGGCGGCGATCCTCTCGGCGCGTCCCGCAGAGACGGAGGTTAGACGCCTCCTAGGAATGAAGTCCTCAGCTCAGTCACTCATTATGGGAGGCAGGAGGAGGCTGTGGCTTGTGTTAGCCCATCTGGGGCCAGCCAGATCTGCTCTGTTTACATTCTCTGGTCCTGACCACACTTCACGCCGAGGTGTGCGTACCAGGCCGTCTAACACACACACACACACACACACACACACTCTATAGGAGAATTTTGGTTTTGGTTTGGTCTCCACTATGAAGAAAAATCAAGTTGCACACTCTTTGGTTTGGTCTCAACCACGCTCCCAGCAGTTGGA
Organism: Centroberyx affinis; assembly: GCF_046629955.1. NCBI lineage: Eukaryota > Metazoa > Chordata > Actinopteri > Beryciformes > Berycidae > Centroberyx > Centroberyx affinis. Next base: position 70,166 of record NW_027283312.1, on the reverse strand, counting down.
GTTCCAAGAAAACTCTTATTTACATGATTGTACTAAGTTCTCATCCCTCTTGACCACTTTACTAACCAAACAGTATCATTAGAGGATTTTCTGTTTTTTTTTTAAACCACTCATGAACATCAATAATCATCAATAATAGTACAGTAGGTACCATTTTTTCCCATCGTGGATATAGTGTTTTGGAATGAAACCCTTCATTTGTCTACTGAGGTCCAATACCACTGCATAATGCCTTTTTGTTATTTTAATATTCTTTTTATTGTAGCAGTGGGAAATGCGCTCCCAGCTGTGTTGGGGAAAGAAAGTGAGGGAAAGTAGGGGGAACACTGGACTCTGGCCCGACCGCATCATCAGTCATTAAAGCGCTAAACTGGAAATGCGACAACATCAACAAACCGTAAGCTGGCCAGCATCCCCACAGACACTGGCCATTGTTCGCCAACCCTTTAAAAGGCTGGTGACAATCATTTCCTATGACTCTGGGCCACGCTACAGCACTGAAGATGCTCTGTGTGCAAGTGTATCATTAGTCCGGCCTGCGGTCTGTTTGTGTCTGTGTGGTCCGGGGGAACTTCCCACCACAGCGCTGTTGTTTAAAACAGAGGCTGGGATGCGTGTCAACAGAGAGAGAGAGAGAGACATAGACTGCTCTCTCTCCCTCGTGACTCCTGTGTGTCCATGCAGCCCTGCTTCCATCAGTCCCACTATGAAGGAGCCTTCCACCCCAGTAACTATAAGAGACATAAAGTAGTATTCCAACACATGTTCATTCAACCTAGCCCTAGTCAACACTGCAAAAAGTGCCCTCTCTAAATCAGCCATTTTGTCTCATATTCACATGCACAGCCTTGTTTTTCTTGCCACAAATGAAAACTTCTGCCAAAGGGGTGAGATAATGCCACTTTGTTTTCAAAGTGCAGCTTCACTTGTCTCAAGAATTCTATAGAAGCAAGTGTCAATGTCTTGAAACAAGGCTGAATAAGACCGATCTCTCCACTAGTAAATGTAAGTGACAGTAGGTAAATGACACTCGATTCAAGAAAATTCTTGAAATCATTTGATTTGAATTATCTCATCCCATTGTCATATTGTTTTTTTTTTTATTTAGCACAAAAGAGTAATTCAAACAAAATATACATAATGTATACCAACATCATAAAGAGCATGTGCAAGGAAGACCAAAGAAACCCTGAGGGGCTTATGGAGTGTCTCCCTTAGTAACAATCATACCTAATTACAATATAGTGTAATAAAACCCCCAGAAAAGTGTAGAAAGAACAAAACAATATAAACAAATCAATAGGTAAAGTAATACTGTTAAATAAATAGGGAGAAAAGTAGAAAACAAGTAAAAGAATATTAACAGAAACCGAAAAGAAAAGAGAAGGAAAAGTGGAGTAAAGGGATAAAGAGAGAAAACAAAAAAAACAAAAAAACTTACAAAGGTAAGATTTGACCACTCGGTGCTAGACATGGCAAATCCATATGCAATACAACATCTAGTGTATCCATGCCATGTTTGGGGCAAGTGTTTGAGCCAAGTGCCTCTGTTTTGATGAATGAAAACTCTGGAAATTCCTCTTTTAACACCAGAAAGGCCAGTGGATGTTGGGGGTCTAAGAGGAGGCCAACAAGCCAAAATAGAAGTTTTAGAACGAGAATTAGAACTTGTATTTCTTCGTCTGATTGTGAAAAACGGGTTGGTACAGAACGGGAGTCAAGGAAAAGTCATGGAGGAGCAGTTAAGTGACAACAGTTTAGCCTTCCTAGTGTTTAAGCCACTGAGAAAAACCACCTTCAGATGGACTTCCGTGGATTTTTAGAAAACATGAAACTGTTGGTGCAAAAACAACCACGTAAAAACCTTCAGTCGGACATCACACGGACTGGAGCCACGGGGTTTTTCACGCGATCTAGTGTTTTTTTTTCCGACAGCGACGACGTGCCGGCGGCATCGTGGGACTCGTCGACGAGCGTCTCTCTCTCTCGTTAGCGCTCGTTAAAATCTCCGGGATCGTTAGTGTGCCCCGGGGCTCGTTAGGGTCCCGGGTGGAGATGAATGGGTGAGGACCGGGGCCGGAGCGGGAGGCGTGGGGCGTACTGGGAGCCGGCCAAGACGGCCTCTCTCACTGAACCCTTTGTCAGGCCTGTCAAAGCCTTCTCATCACACTCAGCTGTTCACTGTAAAACACACTGATCATTATGAACAGGCCAGAGAGGGAGAGAGAGAGAGAGAGAGAGAGAGAGTAACAATGAACATGGCAAATCAATATTCTCTTGTTCATGTCAAAAAGGAGCCACTGAATGAACAGAAAGACCCGTTCATGCTCTATATATCACGTGTCTTCATTTTAGGGGGGTACTAAGGGAATTTTGGTTTACTTTTGTATTGGTTTGATTCTGGTTGTGTGTGTGTCATCCTCTGGTTTTGGAGTTGGACTTCAGTTTCCTATCTCATGCCAGAAGGCGAGGCTGCAGAATGGTAGAGAAAGGAAGACAAGAGAAGATTAGAATGTAAGGGAAGAGAGGAGAAAACAGTACAGAAGTCCCGTCCCTCCTCTTCCTCAGCATTGACAGCTATCCCAGAACGTACTGTACAACCCCACCTTTCTTCTCTGTCACCGGCCTGTCATGTGTTTAAATGGCTCGACATTAGAATTTCACAGCAAGACGGCCAAGTTGGAAGTGGTCAAGTTCAACCCAGAAGAGCACAAAGTTTTCACAAGATGATAATATGACACTGTAAAAAAAAATCTTATTAAAACAGTCCCAGACTAAGTCTCAAGGTTCATAGACTTTGGTGAGCCCAAATCTGACGAAAGCCCCAAATTGCTAATAATCTTCTAAGCTGTAGCCACTCACGCTCAGCTCACCTCAGTTTAGTTTAATTAGGTTCTGCTAATAGTTGCTCAATTGTTGATACCCATAAATTTAAAGGTCCATTCAAAGCTGTGTGGTGTCATGTACCAAAAACACTCTCAATCCATTTTTACACATTTTCCAGCATCTCTCTGAGCCTTACCAAGAACAGGCTGTTTCTGTCGCTGTGTCTTTAAGGCTCATTAATATTAACGACCCCTCTGTTCTGATTGGCTAGTCGTTTCAACAGTGAAACATGAGACACCGCGGCCCAGCAGCTACAGGTAGGGAAAACTCTCCAGTAATAAACAGTGACAACCACTCAACACGTTGAAAAAAACACTTTGTTAGTCTATTATTTCTTACAAAAATGCTAGTTACGGAAGTCCAAACAGCTCATTTAGAACCTCGTTTTCTAATATGTTTTCCAAGATATGGGACCTTTAACATTTTTTAAACCGGAGTTCTACCCGATCTCGAGCAATTAAGAACGAGAAATGTGAGAAAATCCGGTCCGTTGGGTCCCATCAGGCTTTGCCGTAAATGTCGAGCTCTCTCTCTATATACAGTATCTCTATAAGTGGTGAGTGTCACAGAGGAAAATAGTGGCAGTCACTTAGAGTAAGTGGTCTGACAGACGCACCTACAGCATGTGTCAGCAGCCATTTCACACCATAGGACCGCTGCTGATAATAATATCTTCCAGCACAGCGAGCGAGAGAAGAGAAATGGCCGAGTTACATCTTCATACCTGCAAGAGCCCAGATGATTGACAGCTGTCTGTGAGCAAACATCCCCCTGGTCTTCCATCACGGCGCTGTCATGTGTCTAAATGGCTCTCTCCCCATTAGAGCTCGCTTCATTCAGACCTGAACACTCCTGCCCCGGCCCGATCCCAAGCCTTTTTTGTGTGAGCTGGAACCCCCATTGAACTAGTTTGAGGAATGCTGCTTTGGCTTGAAAGCTAGGTTGAGGTCAGATATAGTCTTTTGGAAGCGAGGTGGTTCATATAGAGGAATGTAAATTTCACTTCAAGGTAGCCAAGCCGTAACGCATCGGTGTGTCATTTTAATAATTCATATCTATGCTATGCATTTTTTCTCTTGCAACCTGCAGAGAATTCTGTTTTTTGGTCCCATGGCCCAACTGAGCAGTTCATCTTTGTTGCATGGATCTATCTTCAACGGCTACAAAGATATCTTAGGGAGGCTACCCCCACCTATATGGAATACTGTATCAGTGATGAATTGCAGCGTCTAGGATCTCTGACTTTGTTAAATTTCTCATTTTATTCAATATTTGGTTTCATTCACATCAAGGGACGATATGCTATATATCTCACGATGCGATTCGACACACAACATGGGGTTGACGATTCGGTACAACCACAATACGATAAAATAAATAAAACTTCAATGACAGCAAAGTGTGACTGTGCAGAATTACGCCACAAATCTTTCTAGCAATGGCATTGGCTTGCTAGAATGTAAACAATTAAAAAATGTAATTACAAAGTACAAATAATTGCGATGGGCAAGCCGTCTCATTTGTGATTACTACAGCAGAATAAAATGTTGCAAATATCGCGATTCTTTTTTCTGCCCCACGATACGTATTGCCACATTTTTGTATCGCGATATATTGAGTCGCGATACATCGTCCCACACCTGGCAGGGAGTCTAAAGATGAGCAAAAGCAGGAGATCACAAACTTCCCTCCCCCATCAGTCCGCTCTCATTCCTGTGCTGTAGTAGCATGAGATGCAGCAACTGCTCATACGTCTATGTGATCTACTATGTGTGTATATCCACGTCTACCGCAGTCTAGCCGTACTGCATGTCATTCACGAATATCGAGTTACTGGAAACACCGCGCAGACATCTGATTTTGCAGATGTTTCACGGAGAGGGCATCTATGATCCCGCCGCCTCGCAGCGCGGAGACACAACAACACACAGATGGTTTCCTCTTTCCCCTCATCACTATGTTTAGATTGGAATTAGCTGCTGCACTTCATCAATTATGCAGCGAGGCAGCCTCTGTCTCCTCATCTGCATGCCGATCCCTTCCCCGTTTCAGACGAATTACTCGCCGACGGGACGGGGGAAGTGTTTCAGTCAGTGCAGGGGGGGGGGAGGAAACCATGACTCCACTTATCTCGTATTTTAAAATGTAATGTTTTGTTTTTCGATACATGAAATATACGGGATGTACTCAAGGCTCCAGTCCAGTTTTACTTCTGCCAAGAAGGTTTTGTTTTTGCCCCTGGGAGTCTATCTGTCTGTCAGCAGGAAATCTCCAAAAACG
>NW_027283312.1:50000-60000 GCF_046629955.1 Centroberyx affinis | reverse complement strand
TATATAATATATAAATATCCAACTATCCAATGGATATTTGTCACATATATCCTGAATAAGTATATACCACATACACACTATACTTGAATACATATATACATGATATATGCATATAACATATATCGGACAGCCTACAATTGCTACAGTATATATTAATATAATTATACATACATACATACACACACACACATATGTACATGTATACACATACCAAAATAAAATGTCTCTTTATCCCTGAGTTCCTCATTGATTTTTTATTTTTATGTTTTTCATTTAGTCTCCATCTTTCTTGCTCAGCGCTTATTGCTGTGGTGTTTCTGCACTACTCTTCCCAGAGATTACCTGTCAATCAAACAGTGTGGGCGGAGCTTGGATTTTCTGTTGAGGATTTTTCTGAGGAAAGAGCTACCAGACACCAGGTGTTTAGAACAGACAATGGGGAAGCTTTCATGAACTGGATATAGGCTGAATCACTATTGTGTTATTGCAATCTGAGATAGTAGGAAAACTGAAATGTATTTAGATGAAAATGTGGCAGATTATTACTACACTGAGATTCTCTCTACCCATGCACAAACCACAGACCTGGTGCATTTCTACTCTGCTCCCTCAGTGACTCCCATAGCAATATGTGAGGAACAACCTGCATGTTGAGGAACGGGGAAGTAACCACACACACACACACACACACACACACACACACACACACACACACACACACACACATAGCAAGTCACATTAATAAACCAATCATCACCCGGTCAGTTGCCACCAGGCTGTTTTATTGGATTAGAATAACCTAAATATGCTAATGAGGCGCAGCAGGCCCATTCGTGTGTGTGTGTGTGTGTGTGTGTGTGTGTGTGTGTGTGTGCATGAGAGTGGAGGGTGTCACATCTCGTTATCTCCCATCCGCACAACTTAAGCTCCGTAGGGCACTTCAAACAGCCTGCGAGGGGAGGGAGCAGTGTGTGTGTGTGTGCGTGTGTGTGTGTGTGTGTGTGTGTGTGTGTTTAAGGAGGGGGGGTGCTTTCTGTACCATGGGGAAATGGGACTGTGATTTCAGACCAAATTAAGCCACATCAAACAGGCCAGATCAAAGAGTATGCAGCCCTTACTGTCTGTCCCGTCTGACATCACAGCTCCTCAGGACGGGATGCTCCCCCCAACACACACACACACACACACACACACACACACACGCTTTCCTCGTCCTTCCTTCTTTTGTTACTCCTCATACCACTCTTTTTCCTCACCTTTCTTCCTTCATCTCTGCCTTTAATGTCAATTATTCTCTCTGTCCTTTGTCTTCCTCTTTCACTGGTATCCCCACTTCACGAGTGTGTGTGTGTGTGTGTGTGTGTGTGTGTGTGTGTGTGTGTGATGGAAGCAGAGAATTTAACTGAGAATTTCTGAAAAACTCAAATGTATACTTAACATATCTTCTCAAAAATATTCATTAACAAAATATCTGACACACAAAATAAAAAATAAAGTCGTTATAGTCTGTTTTTCAACCAATTTGTTAACACTTCACATGAAGTGTTCATTAACTAATGTTAACTAATGCATTTATTAACATGAATTAATCATGAATAACAACATTAACAAAGACTAGTTCATGTTAAATGCACATGAACAACTGCGTTAATATTGTTATACATGTTTGTTAATAATGTTAACTAATGTGTTTACTAACATGAATTAAACATGAACAGTGACATTAACAGAGATGAGTTCATATTAAATGCACAGTAAACAACTACATTAAGCAATGTTGTTATACATGTTTGTTAATGACAATGTATTGTCTAAATCAGTGATTCTCAATCTTTTTCATATCAAGGACCCTAATTTAATCCACATTAGGGCCACGGACCCCCATTTGATGAGGTTTTGTCTCTCAGACCCAAATCTGAGAATATTTTTATTGTTAGATATGATTTTGTCCAGAATTCCATGACTATCTGTATTGTAGGTAGAGAGATAACAGTGAAAATACATATGACCAAAACAGTCATTCTTCTACATTCTCTAATTGTGTTAACTTCTTGTAAATGAAATAATGGTGAAGTTTAACAATTCATCAATTTGCATTGGACCCCCTGGAACCCCCTCAAGGACCCCTGGTGGTCCCCGGACCCCTCGTTGAGAACCACTGGTCTAAATTGAAACCGTAACTCTTCATGTATTACTGAAACATATCCTGACATTAACTAAAGTGATTAAGTCACAACAAGCATTACCTAATGTGAATAGTGTGTTATTCGTGTAATGTCCTATAATGAACTCTTGTATAAACTCTTAAATATTTCTAAAATAAAATGAGAACTTGTAGCCGCTCTAAAGCAAAGCTGGATGGTTAGTTCACTTTAGTGACACGTCTAAACCTGCCAGGCTTGTTTAGTGGATTAGTAAAACAGACACAAAATCAAAATTCAACAAAAAGAAAGGACTTTCAATGGCAGAAGATCTTTTCTTCCCACGAGACTTCGAGCTTTTGTTTACACAGGAAGAGAGCCAAGTTAGCCAGACAGCTTTGTTTTCAGATAATAAAAACCAATACCAACTTTGGATTACTGAAAGCTTTACCTTCATACTTTGGATAATGCTAATCACCTATGATAACATACTTGCTGAAGCCAAAAAAAAAGCATTATCTCAAATCAAATATTGAATAATGTGAGCAATGGGCCAAACTAAAAATCAGTGTAGTCCATTAACCTTAAACCCTAATTTACCCTAAACCTAATCCTAATTCTAATCTTAACCCTAAACCCAAATCCTAACCCTAGTCTAGCCCCCAAAAAGTCCTCACTTGGGAGGGTTTTCCTCATCTTTCTATGCTTGTGAGGATGTTTGGTCCTCATACGGATAGAATTACACACACACACACACACACACACACACATGCATTTCACAGGGATTTAACGGGGTTATAGGTTAACTTGGATCAAGTATAATGTGATATGTGCTGCGGCTGGGAGCGTGTGATTGTGCCGTAAGAACAAGGAGAGGAGCAGCCATCCAGTGTGAGGGGGGGAGGAGGAGGGGGGAGGGGGGGGAGGGTGGGGGGGTGGGGGGGTGGGCAGCCAGCCTCCATTTGAGACGGAGCTCCAGCTTTGATTTGCGTCAGCAGTCCTGCCTGCTCCAGTCAGACCCTTTGATACCGGCTGCTGCCAGTGGCTGTCAAGTGCATGTGTGTGTGTGAGTGTGTGTGTGTGTGTGTGTGTGTGTGTGTGTGGGGGGGGGGGGGGGGGGGGGGGGGGTGGATGTGGATGTGTGTGTGTGTGTATGGAAGGGGTAGATAGCTACATGGAGAGGGGAGGGGAGGGGTGGCTGCTGTTTTTGGGGGGTTGGGGATGAGAGAGTAGGGAGAGAGAGGGAGATGGCTCTGTGTGTGTGTGTGTGTGTGTGTGTGTGTTGGTGGAGGGCAAATACAGACACATGCATCATAAAGTATGTATTTATAATGTATGAGACTTACTGAAAAATATGTACAAACCTGTCACAATTCCAGACAGGAGGGACAGATTGTATATCATTTGATGAATTTGTCCATTGAGTTATTGATTTATTGATTAGTCATTACTGAGCCAGTTGTTGTTAATGTCACATTGTCACAGTTGCCAACCTGATATGTGTTTATATATTTCTTGATTTTGTTCTGGCAAGAAGCACTTTTGTATTTCACGGCAATAAGGCGCCTTTGAATTGAAACTGAAAATTGAATTGCGATACAGGCAGAGAGAGAGAGAGAGAGAGAGAGAGAGAGAGAGAGAGAGAATTAGGCAGATAGAGGAGTGAAAGAAAGGCAGCAGAGGGGGAGATTCACCTCCTATTCCCAGTCAGAGATGACTCAGTGGAAGAAACTGGCAGACATTTTGGATCTTACTGTACCTACAGTAGTAGAAATGCAACGGAGTCGCCTACATCCTCCATTTTGGAGACAGAGTGCAGTTTCAAAGTGAGAGGCAAAGTGATGCGTCTGTGACCTTGCAGTTTCATGAACTTCCAGTCAGTTGGCTGAGAGGCATTCAAGGTCGGGGGATTTTTACAGGAAATATCAGCTCCATGAAGTAATAACATGTGTGCACGCATATTCAGACTAAGACCCAGGCTTTTTCAGAATCCATAATAACTGTACTGACCAGTGACATTACAGGTTGAGGAATTTAACTTGGTATAAATGTTGGTAAAATGGTAAATGTGGGAAAATGGTAAATATATACACACACATTTCCCATGGTAAATCTATGCATGCTTTCCACATTGCACCAACCCATATACCCAACCCATATACATTATTAGAGCAGTATGAAAAACAATCTTTACACCAATACATCACTGTTTTTTTTGTTTTTTGTTTTTTTTTATACTGTGGCAATAAGACAATGAGTTGTGGTGAAATGTGGTTGGATCTGGCAGAACTGGGCCTGTTTACTGTGTGTGTATTTAAGTTAAACTCACTAGAGCACAAAGTCATGAATTGTCAGTATGTATGTTATTAAAAGTTCCAAGTCTGCATTGTTGACGTTTAATTTGCCCTATTCAAATGTTTGCTGTTGTTGTTTTGATTGTAACGTGGTGTTGTCTGTGTGTTGCCAGTGCTCCTATCCTGTGTGGGAGGACTTCAGCGCCAAGGCCACCAAGCTGCACTCCCAGCTCAGGTAAGATACTCCGAGAACAAAATAAAGAATGGCTTTCCAAAGTGTAGAACCCACAATTTGATTTAATATAAATATATTGTGTAAAAGTAAAATTATTCATGGTGGTAGCTAGGGCTGGGCGATATGGACAAAATCAAATATCACAATATTTTTGACCAAATACCGCCATATCGATATTGCGACAATATTGTAGGGATGACTATTGGTGCTTTCACAAAATATTTACACAATGAGATTTTTGATAAATAATCATCAGTAATGTGGATATAATGACTAAGTGGGTAAAGGCAAATAATAGAACAGCTAGAACAGTCTGGTAAGTTCAGAAAATGACATCACTTTACTGTAATGCAGCCTTTAAAACCAGGAGAAGACACTTATGCCATATCACGATATTACGATATCCAAAATCTAAGACGATATCTAGTCTCATATCACGATATCGATATAATATCGATATATTGCCCAGCCCTATTGGTAACCCAGTCGTCACTTACGAAATGATGATTTTTAAGATTTCTTTTCAAAATGGATGTAAAGCATTTTGGAATGATGAAAAATCTCTTATGGGTTTTTGAAGGCCAATAGCTAATCCAATAAATGTGACCATTTGTATTCCAAAAAAATCCAAATATTCAGTATTTCCTCCAGAATTCTCGACTTATCAGGGTGGAAAAGCCTCTGAAACAGCATTTAAGACCACTGAAAAACACTGAAAACTCTCCATTGAAACCCAGACTGATGAAACTCCTTTAGACTTAGCAGCTCTTTAAATGATAGGGGAAACTAATGAAGAATTAATTTAAAAAAATAAATAAATATATACATGATATATTGGAAAACCGATATCTCAGTCTAACCCTACTCTCAAGTACAGTGATTAAATCAGCTGGAATCAATGCCACCAATACGAAACCTGATCATTAAGTGTGCAAATCAGACTAAAGTGGGTGCTCAGCAATAATTCACCCCATAATCCAAACTAATGAACCTTCCCTCTCCATGTAGAACCACTGTTCTGGCTGCTGTGGCCTTCCTGGATGCCTTTCAGAAGGTGGCAGACATGGCTACCAACACTAGAGGTAAGACAACCACTAGTATCTGTGTGTGTGTGTGTGTGTGTGTGTGTGTGTGTGTGTGTGTGTGTGTGTGTTGTGCTCAGCTGAAGTGACAAGCGCCCTCTAAATGGCAGAACTAATAGGAGTCTTATTATGTCGCTGAGATATCATCGACCCGCCTGCTAAATTCTCCTTTTGACTGATGAAAGAGTTTTTTTCGGCAGCCTAAAGGTACATTCTGTCCCAAACTTCAAAGCGTTTCTAATGCGGTGTTTAGAGAGCTAGAAATGACTCAAGTTTCCCTCAGGAGAGATTGATGAAGGCTATTTTTGTAGCAGCTTGCATGGGAAAACAGGATATATTTTGTTAATAATCCAGAAAATCAGTTTTGGGTCAGAAGATAAAATATTCCTGATATTTGCATTAAGGCTTGACTGATGTATTGATGCCGATATTTTGGGTTGAAGGTGCTGATAGCCAATATTTTATGCTGATATTTAATATCTTTAAGTTTGACGTGTTCATGCCAAACATATTACAAGCATTGTATTCTTGTCAAGGAAACAGAAACCTTCTAAAACTATAAGAATACTTCAACATATTCATATGGGATCTGATCAAGATATCTCATTAGAATCGATTCAGATTAAGGGCTTCCCATTGACAACCAGTGTAGTATTGATCAATTCTACAATAAGCATGTAATCGATCAAACTGCATCATATTGATCATATCGGTGACACCTCTGATACATGACTGATTTTTAGTGAGAGACCCATACCAACCCAATATATCAATAAACCAACACATTGGTCAAACCCTAATCTGTATAGATATATTGTGATTTCACAGAGGAGACAATTGAGAATCGTTGTTTTGATGTTACAAAGTTGGATCCAATGGGAGCTCAATGCAGAACTCAACATGGTCCATTTCCAACACTATGCTCCACCAACACAGTGAACTTTATAAATTGTAGTCAATGAATCACTTTTGTTTTTTTGTTTTTTTGTTTTGTTTGGCTTGAGACTCTTGGTATTCTATGTGTAGGCTGAAAGTGCCGGACTAGTTAATAGAGTGTGGGCTGAGATCTGAGAAGGTCAGAAAAACACTTACCGCCCACTGAATACAATATGAATACTATAGTACCAGAAAGAGAGAGGGGGGGAGGGAGAGAGAGAGAGAGAGAGAGAGAGAGAGAGAGGAGGAGGAGGAGGAGGAGGAGGAGGAGGAGGAGGAGGAAGACTATCAAGGCTGTAATAGAGGGAATTTCTCCTCCTGTTGCGACTTATTAGGTGCAGCTGCCTGACAGTGTGCGTGTGATGGTTATGTGTGTGTGTGTGTGTGTGTGTGTGTGTGTGTGTGTATGTATGTGTGTGGCCCCAGGTGGGCTCTCCTAGAGGAGGATACAGGAAGAGGCTCTTGCTGCTTTTACAGGCCAGACAGGAAATCACCAAGCTATGTCAGCTCATTACACATGCCACTACAACAGCCACACACACACACACACACACACACACACACAGAATATATCATAAGTGATGCTGGCACTAAAACACAGGCTGTGCATCAGAGGCTCTCGGTACTTTCTGTACCGACGATGACTCACTCCTATTAGAGTCCGTACAGACAATCGCTGCTCTTTCTCAGCCTGTGATGTTCTCTAATAGATTTGTTAAATGGATGGAGGCAGGAGATGGTCGCAATAATGATGCTCTCTGTCTTCTATCCATTCAGCATATCAATGTGCCACTTATTACAGTGTGCGTGTGTGTGTGTGTGCGTGTGTGTGAGAGTGAATCAGGCCCACAGGGTACAGATGATGCCATGCTCTGTACTTGTACCAATACAAATGTTAAATTCTGCCAGTTATGAGCCCACATTGGCTGTCTTGCCATCCAACTGTCGAGGGAATTTGGTGCGAGCTTTTTGAAATGTCGCAACAAATAAAATGCAAATGAGGTGTGTTTCCATCAGCTGGGTTGAAGCCAATAAATGGGCTCGAATGTAAAAAAAAAAACCCCATCCACAAGAAAATGAAAAATCTTTAACTGATTAATATTGGAAGTTGTTATTGTTTTTTGGTGTCAGCTAATTTTGGCCATATAATGCAGCAACCAATAATATACAGCAGTGGTTCTCATCGTGGGGTCCGGGTACCACCAGGGGTCCTTGAGGGGGTTCCAGGGGGTCCCCAGCAAATTGATGAATTGTTAAAATTCACCATTATTTCATTTACAAGAAGTTAACACAATGAGAGAATATGGAAGAATGACTGTATTGATCGCAGTTTCACTGTTATCTCTCTGCCTACAGTACAGATAGTCTTGGAATTCAGGACAAAATCATATCTAACAAAAAAAATCTTCTCAGATTTGGGTCCGAGAGGCAAAATCTCATCAAATGGGGGTCCGTGGCTCTAATGTGAACTAAATTAGGGTCCTTGATATGAAAAAGGTTGAGAACCACTGATATACAGTATATGGTACATAGGAGGGACAACACATATGAACTGTTGTATTGTGAGATTGAACCATTTGTCAGGCTAATTATGCCAATTATATGTCATTATTTATTTGACAAACCTGTTTCCATCGTTATTTTTTGTGATGTTTGGGCAGTTCTAGCAAATTCGGATGTTTCCATTCAGCTTTTTCTAATTTGATACTTCATCATTTATAAGAAAAAAAAGAAGAAGAAGTACTTGGATGGAAAGCCAGTTGATATCTGCTTAGCGTATCTCTTTCTCTTTCTACCCTCCTCCCAGAGGTTGCCTGAGGATATGAGCAGGAAGGATGAAAGGATGTCTCAAACAAGAGCGAGACGGAGGGAAACATGAATAAAAAGTTTCAGAGGAGAGTTCTTCCAGAGGAAAAGCAAAAATCTAGGGAACAGGGGAGGAGAAATGAGGGAAAAGACGGAAAGGAACATACGTGAGAGAACATCGCGGAATATCAATATAACAGCAAACGATCATGTGTGGGGTGTACAGTAGTTTATGATGTTTCTTAATGGACTACATTGACTTTTTAGAAGTTTGTCCAATTTGCTTTACCCAATATCTGATGAGAAGATTGGCACCAAAATCATCTCCACGTTTCCAGCAGCTAGTTCTGTCTGGTGTGCATGCTGCATTTCTTACGTCAACAAATCCTATGAAAATAAAACAACAATGTGTTTGCTCTACTCCCGTTACTTTCTGACTTCCCACGTTCCGTTTTTAGCCGTCAACCCGGAAGTCATTGGCTTCAATTGTAAGCTAAAAACCTTGAAATACAGCTCACAAAGACATAGTTCACATTTTAAAAATCGCTAACTGTTACCACGAAAAGTCAGGCTGTTGTAGTTATTACCAAATCAAATTCAAATGGGAACAAATTCTTCATTACGGCGGGGACTATTTTCGGTGCTACGGAACTACTTTCCTGAGATCGCAAAGTGTGTACAGCCGACTTATTAAGTTGTTTGAGGAAAAAGTCGGCCGGCCCGATGCATCGTGATGAAGTCATGCTGTTGCTCTGGGCAACAGCATGGCTCTGTGACAGGTTTTTAATCGTTTTTTTAATACAGTGGAGTTCTATGGCTGCTGGGACATGGCTGCATTGGACACCGGCTTGTTGAGACTTGTTGGCAAAACAAAATCATTGCTGATTTTGTTATTTTCATAGGATTTGTTGACGGTAAGAAATGCATCAAAAAACACCAGCGTTATCCTTTAAATAACTGAAGGTGATTAGCATTACCCAAAATATAAAGAAAGACCTTTTAGTAATCCTAAGTTGGTATTGGTTTTTAATATTTGACAAGAGGATTGATACCAAACTCATCTCTGTGTCTCTGGTAGATAGCTCTGTCTGGTGTGCATGCTAAGGCTTTAGCATACAGTATATTAACTTATCGTGTGATTAGCATTATCCAAAGTATGAAGATAGACTTTTTAGTAATCCAAAGTTGGTATTAGTTTTTATTCTGTGGCCTGTAGATTCATGACTTGTGAAAACAAAATATCACTCATCATCAAACTTTAGCTATCGGGCTAACTTTGCTAACTTTCTGTGTAAACTAAAGAAGTAGCGCTCAAAGTCTCGCGGGAAGAGAGATCTTCTGCCACTTAAGGTCATTATTTTTGTCGAATGTTGTCTGTTTTACCAATTCCCTGAAAAAGCCTGGCAGGTTTAGACACATGTCATTAAAATGAACTAACCCCCCAGCCTCAGAGCTGCTACAAGGTCTCATTATCTCACTTTTAGGCTAATGCTAATCACCAGCGAT